>NC_056747.1:1140933575-1141021075 GCF_019279795.1 Protopterus annectens
TGAAGGTTGAATTTAAGATTTACTAGACCAAACCCACAATTTTCTTTTTTACAAAAAATTACATTTCTCTTAATAAGGTTTAACATATCCGTCCCCCCAAAAGAAAAAAATGGGAAAATAGATGTGTAAAGGTATATTCTCGTTCTTTTTTAGGAAAAGGAAAAAAATTGCCCTATGTGACCTAATTTTCCTAGTATAATAGTATTCAAAACATAAACTTTTTTTTTTGAAAAAGACAATTTAATACACTGTCAGGTATTCAAAATTGTTTGTATATCAACAAAATACAAACCCAATGGGTCAGAAATGTCTGCTCCCTACCTAAAGTTATTCCTAAAATAGTAATTTTATTGTGCACATACTGGATTATAATTTTCTATAGAACAAAACACAGTTAAATATGATGTAAAACGGAAACTAACATCATTTTACACTTAAAGGGACAATCCCACTTTCTGTAAATTAGTTTTAACTTCCTGAAGGGTAGTATCAATAAAATATTCTGAGTTAAGTATAAGATAAAAATCATCAGCATAAGAAAAAAACTATTGGTAGAGTGAGGCATAGTACTATTTCCCATAAAGCATGCTTACAAGATTTAGAACATTCATCTACAGCAGCATTCATCGTCAAGTTAAATAACATGCCACTCAGTGGGCAGCCTTGTTTGATAGTTTGACACATTCTTTTCTTTTTTGGTCCCCTCGGACCTCATTGTCACCAGCCTGGCCCCCAGTACCTAACTTCCATGATGGGTGTACCAGGACTTACTCCCAATCCCTCCAGACTTACTCTGTTTTTTTTTTTGCTGAGGCCAATCATGGATTCAGAGGGTGCCCTGGGGGCTCAGCTCATTGGTGTTTCCACCTGGGGGGATTTTTTTTTATGTCCTACCCACTTAATTTTCCCTACTTCCCATACTTGTTAAATACATCCAAGGACAACTCCACTCTTTGGACCACAACCCCCTTAATGAGCATATCAGTGAGCATCCTCCTACCAGGGATGGGCACATCCATCCCTTCCCTGTCACTCCATCAGTCACCTGAGTCACTAATCGAACTTGAATCAGCTGGGCTGTAGTCAGTGCTTCATCTCTCTATGTCACCAGAGTGGCAATGACTTGATAAAGTTTAATTTTATATCCAATGTGACCATTTAGTAAAAGCCTAAGCTAGGAATTTTCATAAATAGTGTGTAGAACATGCAAAAATTTAGTACCAATACCATAAAATTTCTGTATATCTATCCCACAAACTTTTATGTGGAATCGTATCAGAGGCTTTCTGGATATCACATGAAATATGCAGGCCTTAATTAGTATGAGTAATACTATCAATGATTTCACCTAATACTAGTATTATATCTTTAAGTTTGTTTGTGGTAGCATTTTGTACTTTTTAAGTTTGTGGTGACATTTCCCTACTCAATCTCTCCTTCACTCCAAAAAGAGTTGTATGAAATTTATTTAAGAAAACACGACTTAGTCTAACTTGTAGTATTTTACAGAAAATGTTATAGTCTCTGTTTATTAACCTAGCGGGCTTCCAATTTTGAATATCTTCTTTGTGCAGTTTCTTTTTAAATATAAATCTTATAACAGTATCACCCAGAGATTCATTATTTGCACCAAATCTTGCTGTGGCAACAGGCCTAAGTGTAGGGCTGCCATACACATGGCCCTGGATTCAAATGCAGCATATTCCATATCGGTATTTAACCGTTCATTTAATACCTTCAGAAAAATAAGTTACTGTGTCTCAGACATACTTTTATAGAACTCAGCAATGCCATCTCTACCTGGGGAAGAATTAGCAGAAAGGTCAAACAAAATGAAATCTGATTCTGATAATGATATGTGACCATCTAATACCTTGATGTCTTCTGCAGAAATATGAGGGACATTCCATTATGTGATAACAGTGTCACAGTGGGAATACAACGTTTGAACATAAATCTCCACTATCTGCATTACTTCAGATTGGGCGGTGGTCATAACACCATCAGAATTAAGCAATCCTAGCATTAATACAGAATCTTTTTTAATTTCTTATTAAAAAAGGGAGATTCTTCTTTAGAACCTTGAATAGCACATCATTAATTTACTAAAGGAATATCTATTTTAGCAACTGTGTTTCTAAAACTCACTCACCTTGTAAGCAGACATCACAGTATACAGACTATAAGGAAATGTCATAACCCTTCTAAGCAAAGAAATACTTTTTTTACTGAGCAGTTCTTTTTCTATAGAACGAAACACAGTTTTATGTTTTTCTTTATAGAGTCAACCGCTGTGACCAGGTTCTCACTGAAATCAATTAAAGTGACTACTTGTTCCCATAACAGAAGCAACATATATTTCCATTCTATTGTTCTTTCTACCCACTCATTCAGCCTTTTAATACCTTTACCAACTGTTAAACTAGAGACTTCGCAAATAAGTTCAAAAACAAATGCCGTATGCTCAGTTATATTTACTTGAATATGAAGAGACAAAATTAAAAAGAACCTGTTTAGGAAAAATAATTAATCTTGATAGATAATCGACATCTGTTATACATTGACCCTATGTAAGGTCCCAAAACAAGATTGTTCGAGTCTAATATCTCATGCAGTAACTTTACATGTGCACTTTTTTTATCAGGTCTCATATGACGATTCCAATCTCCTAAAAAAATAATAAATGTTGCATTACACAAAATATATCTTTCCTAGATTTTATAAGATGTTTAAAGTATACTGCTGTATCTATATCTTTGTTTGTGGCAGCATTTCACTCCGGACAATTCTTTACTATGCTTTTAGATTAGGAGGACTGGGATTATTCATCTAGTGGCAGTAGGTGTTTACCTGATCTATCCAAGCTGGGGAAGCACACAAAAGGGCTCTAAGTATTTTTTGCACTTGATTTGCACTGTTCTGATACCTGGATGGCATAGACTAGATTCAGACCTGCTGAATCTAGCCTGTTATTGATACCCTTGAGCACTAAACCTTACATTAAGAAGGGCTCCCCTGCACCTTGTGGCAGAAGAATGTGGATCCAGCCTTGTCTGAGCTGAGGATTGTGGGAGGAAGGTTCACTGTGTACTTTCTAATCGCTAATTTAGCTTAAAAGTGTTTTAATTTTGCCTGTATTTAATCTTTGCATTTTCCCATTGCAGTGCACCATGCAACAGGGATTAGTGGTTCCCTGTATAGATGCAAAAGTCTTTAAACTCAATGTTTCCCTAGACATCTGCCAGTGGCACCCTCCCAAGCTTCCCTACTGCACTATGAGCACACTGAGCAGCAATGCCAAACTTATCATCCATAGTCTTCAATAGAACAAGCATGTTTGTTAGTCCTAACACAAAAACTAGTCAAACTAGCCCACTCCCTTCCCTAATAGTACATATGGTAAAACCTGCTGTAATGGACAGGCAATTTCCCATCATTTCAATGGTAATGTAGTAATTGCCTCATGTATACTGGCAACTACTTACTCCTAAAACAAACAAATACCCTATGAGAGAGCGAGAGATGTAAATCCACTTTGAAATTGGAATCAGGTCTCTCACATAACATCAAACCTGACATTAAACAGGTTGTCAGCACACACACTTCACCTGGTACACAAAATGAGGTCATGACACTAGTGGAGTTCCCCAGGGATCTGTCTTGGGACCCCTACTTTTTGGCATCTATTTCTCAGAAGTCCAAGCAAAGACAAAGGGCCTATGTCTGACCAAGTTTGCGGACGACTGTAAGTTGGGTGCTGTGATTGACTTCCCAAATGATGTTAACATACTGCAAGAGGGTCTCACAGCAACTAATCCCCAAAGTAATGGACTCAAGCTAAATGCAAAATAATGTATCATCATACCTTTCAGCAAAAACATGACCCCTATTGATTAGCACATCAACGGCAACCCCCAAAGCACACAACTTGTGGTGAGAGACCTGGGCACTCAGGTTGATAACAACCTCATATTCGACCATCATGTAGTGGCAGTGGTCAGAATAGCCTTTTACTTAGTTCATCTCATAAGTAAAGGGATTGCATCCAGAACAAAGGAGGTTATTACCTCTCTATACTCCTCCCTCATTAGACCAATAATTGAGTATAATGGCCCATTTGGGATGTACCTCTCCAAACATCTGCACCAACTGGAAAGGCCACTGAAATACCTCACAAAGAGAATACATGGCCTCAAACACCTGTCCTATGCATATAGGCTCAAATCACTATCACTCTACTCAGTATCATACAGATTGCTCAAGGGTAATCTGTGTCTTGCCTAAAAGGTAGTCTCGGACCCTGCCCTATGGATGCTCCATATCCGTAAGTCTAACTCCTCATGCACTAGGGTCTATATTAGATCACTGAGTGCTTAAAAAGTGAACAGTGATTAATCGACCCTATGTAAGCGAAACCTTACAATTTCGAACTGTCAGTGCAGCATTTTTTTTCCTAGGGAAAAAAATCACTGTTCCAACCCAAAAAAAAAAACATACTTTAAACATTACATTAAGTGGGGGCTTCACCCCCCACACCCCCCTACTTAAATATACCAACTCTGAGACCGCAGTACAGTGCCAAAAACGGCAAAGTAATGAAGTGGCCAAGTGAATTCTTTCCCAGAGAAAGAATTTGCTTAAAAGCCGCTTCGATATTTTGCCATTTCAGGCTTTTCAGTTCGACCAAGATGCATTCGAAAGAATGCGTCTTCAGTCTTCTAATAGGGAACCATGCACTACCCCCTCAAAAGGCCTGAATCTAATATGCGACATGAACAAAACCTGCTGGAGAGACAGGTTTGTCTCCCAGAGGCTGCCCCATCTCTGGAATAGTCATCAACAGAGTACCTCACTGACCCTCTTCAAGCACAACCTTGATGAGTAAGATGGGAAACCACAAATTTATCCCAGGGGTTCCATCTGTGTCCCTTATTGACAGGGGTGACAGGTGCTGACTGAGGTTTCTTTTTGGGGATAAACTCTTGGCTAGGCTGGGAAGGGCCCCAGGGCCATTAGCCTAGTAACCTGCTATGATCCTATGATTCTATGATACATAAACTCACACATATGGAGGTATTCACTAGAAGCCTAACAAAAGATCACACACTTCTATGCAAATAGAAATTACTTCACACAATAACACATACAGCAGTGTCTCAGCAAATAAGCCCCTAAGGCAAACACCTTAAAAATAATGTCTTGTTCATGGCAACTCCATAGAGAGACACACAGATGTCCCCCTCGCCAGGCTGGACAAAGAAAAGGTCAAGGTCAGCTGCCTGTCAGGTGCCAGGATCCGTCAAATCACACATGCACTCTAGTTACTCAACAGCAAGTACCATTATGACTTTCATAGTCCATGTTGGAGTGAATGACTTGAGACGTACCTCACTGGACTATATGAAGAGAGACACAGCTGAACTCATAGATTATATGTCCTAGGCAGGTATGACCCTAGCCCTAAGCAACATTCTACCTTCACCCAGGATGATACTACAATATAAATAAAAAATGATCAACTTCAACAATTGGCTTAGCTTGTGGTATCAGTCTAGGGGGATCCAGCCTGGGAAGACATGGTTACCAGGCCACCCTGCTTTTCCAGAGATGGTCTGCACCTGTCTCCCCTAGACTTTCGGATACTGACAAAGGCACTTGCCTACCCCATAATGCCTTTTTTAGGCAATGTCAAATTTCTGATGTAACAAATTCCACTCAAGACAAACTTGAGGTTCTGCTGCTTAATGCTAGGAGTCTAAACATGAAACTGCACTCTCTGGAAGCACTTATCACCTTGGAAGATGGTGACATCTGTGCAGTCACTGAGACATGGCTCAAGGCTGCATAGAGCACCTCAGCCATGCTAGGCTACAATGCCTTCCTTCCACACATTCAGACCTCAAAACGAGCATGAAAGTACCAAAGGTGGAGGTGTATCCATCTTCATTAAAGCCAAGTACACCTTGAGACTGGTCAAACAGTACAACTTTCTAGAACTACTCCATGTCCAATTAACTGTAGGCAAAATACCCCACCACATCATTGCTAGTTATAGGTCCTCTACCATGAACCAAGAAAAACACACTGCCTACCTGGATTTACTGGATTCATTCATCATACAGCCCAACACCTTAGTCATGGGAGATTTCAACTATCCTTCCATCGACTGGGTGACGTACATGAGCACGAACATGCTTGCCCAGAGATTCCTTGACTTTGTCTATAATACCAAAAATAAAAATAAAATTAAAAATAAAAACTGGGTGAAATGTAATCGAGAAAGACACCACAAAACATGATATAATGTAGAAATAAGTGCTTTCATTGCTCTGTTTAGTCCAACGGAACTTTATCAGATAACACTTGTACAATTTATTTCTTCTTAGTTCTAGATCAGTTATGAAGTAAATATTATTTTGCAATTCACCAGCTTAAAAAAACTTTTAATTCTGATTTTAATTACATTTTATTTTATATTATATAGTTATGTGATTGTAAATGTTTTTGATTTGATTAATTTTATTTTATTTGATATGGTGTGAATTTTTATTGTAACAAAAATAGGGTATGTTTCTGTTTACTTTATAAACAGCATTAACAATAGATGCTGGGCCATATTCACGAAGGCTTGCACGGAGTCTAAGAGTAGTGTAAGACTCCATGCAGCCTTCGCGATCCAGGAACAGCCCAAAGTCTGTGTAAGAGCCAAGCTAAAACAGCTCTTACACGGAGTGGGCGTGGATAAGCTAATCACCTCACTTGCAGCCGAATAGCATGCAAATGAGGATGATTAGTGATCCAGGAAGCCCAGAACAGCCCGTGTAAGAGCCGTTTTAGCTGCAGAAATGTACTCAGTTGACAACTGAGTACGTTTCTGCAAAAACTGCAATGGAGCCATGTCAGCTCCAAATAAGGGGTGCATATGTGTCAGGCAGCATGCCAATGGCCAAATATGTGGCCATTGGCAAGGTAACCTGATGCAAATATATTAAAAATATAATTTTTTTTTTCGGCGATTGCCGATGTTTAAACCCAGCGCAGCCCCGTGCAAACGGGCTGCGCTGTATAGAACATAAAAACGAAGGTTTTAAACCCACAAATATGGATTTTATGCAATACATGGAATGACAATGCAGGGACCAGCAGACCAAAACCAACACGGCCACCGTGTAGTGGTTGCTAAGGGGGGAAGCTGAGTCTAAGACATGTAACTAAGCATTAGTAGGCAATCTGATGCAAATGAGTGTAAGGATACTGAATTCCACTGTCACATAGCAAATGAGCACAGTCTGAGTAGTGTAAGAGTTACAGAAGGGGAGGAACAGAGTAGGAGATAGGTGACATCACAGCGGAGAATGGTAGAAAGAAATGCAGTTCATTGGAGGTCAGAGTTACATGACAGATGTCAGACAGATATCATGGAAAGAGGTGTGCCACTAACTAAGCATGAGAAAGTCAAGAAATGGAAGGTGTACACTGTTGCCTACACCAGAGTTTCTTGCTGGATGTGTATGCGCACGTGTGCGCGCCATGAAGCGTGAGTAAGGCAGTGTGCGCACGTGTAAGGCAGACTGAGCATGTGGGAGCATGTTGGGAGATGTTTAACACTGTTTGCATGGGCGTGCATGCATTTTAATCCAAATAAGCAGATTCTGAACCGTGTAAGTATGTGTGCGTGCATGTAAGCCACTGTGAGCGTGTTTCTGCTGGTTTACACACGGCTCCACCCTGAGGAAACAGAAAGGAAAAAGGAAGCAACAGATTTAGTAGGAAGTTAGCAGGGAATACTGCTGGAGCTAGCAGGTGAAAACAATTAGATGCAGGCAATTACACAGGCAGAATAGTAGCCCAGCCCAGCACTTAAAACTCTGCAAACAGCAGTGCAGGATGTTTCTCCCAAGAGACACTGCAAGACAGGAGTTAAGTTATCAGAAGTGAAAACTGAAAAAGCTGAACTCAGAGTAGAAATGTTCGGGGCTGCCATAGCTGTCATAATGAGACATAGGCAACTTGCTGAGGGTGGTGACAATGCAGATGGTGCCAGACAACCCACAGTGAGGAGACGGAGAAGAGTGTACAGGCCCAGGGTCACCTACCACGGGTTACATGAGCTGGAGATAGTAGAGCTATAGAGTGAACAGAGACCTCCTGCAGCAAATAGTGGAGCTGTGCAGGTCACGCCTCACACACAGAACCAACAGAGGGGAACCCATCCCAGTGGAAACCAAGGTATGTGTTGGCCTAAGAATACTAGCAACAGGTACCTTCCAGAGACCAACTGGTGATATGATGGGGATATCACAGGCATCAGCCTCCAGGGTACTGCACCAGTTCCTGGATGCCATGTCAGCACATGTCGGTGATCATGTATATTTCCCCAATGCCCGTGAGGTATTGGCCAGCAATATGCGTCTCTTCCAGCAAATAGCGGAATACCCTGAGGTAGTGGGTGCAATAGACTGCACGCGCATACGCATCAAAGCACCAGCCGGTGAGCGGGGTAGGGCATACATCAACCGCAAGGGCTTCCCCTCCATCAACTGCCAGGTCGTGTGTGATGCCCAGGGCATAATAATGAATGTGTGTGCTGGCTGTCCTGGGAGCTACCATGATTCCCACATCTGGCATTTGACGTAGCTGTACCAGACATTTGCCAATGGGGACATCCCGCATGGACACCTAGTGGGGGATGCAGGTTATGCACTGGAGCCGTGGCTGATGACACCCATCAGAAACGCACACACACCTGAACAGGAACGCCATAATGAGGCACACGCACAAACACGTAATGTAATAGAGCGTGTGTTTGGGCTGCTCAAGTCACGGTTCCAGTGTCTGGACACATCTGGTGGAGCCTTGCAGTACACACCAACTACATGTACCCAAATTGTCATGGTATGTGCTATGCTACATAATATGATCTTGCGGAAACAGCTGCAGCAGGACCAGCATAGGGCCAGGCCAAACAGCCACCCACCATTGCCAAGGCCATCACAGGCAGAGCGTGACTCGGAGGAGGAACAACCTGAGCCTGCCCCAGTAGGCAGAAGGAGGTGTGCCCAGTATTCCCTGGCCTTGGCAAAGAGGCAACGCATAGCACATACACTGGCTCAGTAGGAACCCTGGGATTGATACAGCTCTCTGACTCACTCATATAGTAACAGGGATGCCTAACATGACACAACCTGCTCTCAAACATGTACAGGGAAGTGTAAAATGCGCATCCGACAGAGGCAGCCCTGCAGCACCACCTGAGGCATGAATGCTATGTGTTAAGTAATGTAACACCATGTACTATATGCACACCTGAGGACCCTGACTAACATCCTACCCTCACCAAGCATCATGCCACAACATGACAATGAGATGATCAAGTGCAATAATTGACTGAAGTATCGCAGTTAGTCAAAGGGGATCCAATGTGTGCCAGTCTGGGATGACATGCTGAGCATGACATGATGCACCACCTGCTAGGACTGGCGTGCACCTATCAGTGCAGGCCGTATGGATAGTGGCAAAGGCTGTTGTTACCCACAGTGTGCCCTGAATAGGTAAGGCTCAAAACACAAACCTATCTCCATAGGTATCAGAAGGGATAAGAATGAGATAAGGGATAAGTCGAAACAGCAAAATGCATGCAGTCTAAACTCACCCAGTATGGAGAATGTTGATATCTGCGCTGTAACAGAAAACTGAGCCAAGGCTCACAACAGCACCCTAACACTACCAGGTTACACCTCATACTGTGCTGTACAGCCTCAAAACTTGGAACAAGCTACAAAAGGAGGGTGACTAGCAAGAATTGTCAAGGATAACCACACCACCATGTTGGTACCACAACAAAAAGCAGCATGGACTAGCCATGGTCAAGTAACAGTGGCTAAAACTGCCCCCCAGTTTATAGCCTGCTACAGACTACTGTCCCAACACCAGGAACTGCACCTGGCCTATGCTGGAATACATGAATATATCAAGTCCTCCAAACCACATTATATTGGGTGACTGAAAATACCCAGACATAGACTGGGAGCATTATACTAGCTTCAACAGTGTAGGACAAAAGTTCATAGAATCCATAAACCAAAAGGCCCAGGAACAACGTACCACTCCCACAAGAGGGGTAAGCATACTGGATGTGATAATCAGCAACATGGGTACTGGATGGCAAGATGAGAAGTGTATTGCTCACTGGTAAAACCAGACCATAGAGTAATCACACTGGATATACAAATCCTGACCACAGTCCCTGGCCAGAAAACCACAGTGGAAAACATGTGTTAAGCAATATTTGCACTCCTCCAAACTGATGTGGAATCCTTTAAAGGTCCTGTACAGGTGCAAAATATGGGCCACACCTCAGAACCTGTAATACAGCCATTCCATGAACACTGCCAGGAATGCTTGGATTATGCAATCCTAAATTAAAACAAGACACAATGCCATACACGCAGGAATCTGGCATGGTGGACACCAGCCATAACCAAACTATGCAAGAGAATGAGGAAGCTACTACATGATAGAGCAAACATAAACAATGAAGTAATCACTGATCAGTAGTATGGCAATAAAATCTGTCCACACATACAATCCACTAAGGCCAGCCACAACAAGTTGAATCTGTGAATCCTGAGGCAATGTTACACCTGCCCCAAGTACACAGACAACCCCCAACTCCACCCAAGAAATACAAATATATGTGTGAGATGCAACCATCTATCCAAACTGGAGGCTGAGCTCCCTCAACTCAGTACTCCCAAAACTAGTCAGGAGGAGAAGGTAACCACACACACCACAAACACAGTCCCACATAGACCTATCACAACTGCAAACCAAACACATAAACACAGAAAAACATTCCCGGAGGCACAAATTACAAACACAGCACACCAACAGAGGCCTCTAAAGCAGACACCCACTCAAACAACCTCCAAACATAGCACATGCAACACATAGTACACAAAGCTGGTGTGCCAAACAGTCACAGGCCAGAAGGAGAAACAACATACCTGATACAGTTGTAATAGGTGACTCCATAGTCAGACACACTGCTGTCCCACACACCAGACTGAACAAGGGAAAGGGTACAGTAAGCTGCCTGTAGGCTGCCACAATATGCCACATAACAGAAGTATGCAGGTCACTCCAAAGCAAGTAGAAATATGATGCAGTCATAGTCCATGCTGGTGTGAATGACCTGAGATGTACCTCCTTAGACTACATGAAAAGAGACATAGATGAGCTCTCTGATTATGTAGTCCAGGCCGGTATGACACTCACCGTTTGCAGCATCCTACCCTTACCAAGAATAATGCCACAGTACAAACACGGAATGATCAGTCATAGCAAGTGGCACACTTACTGGTGTCATTCCAAGGGGATCCAGTGTCTGTCTGCTTGGGATGTCATGCTTGACAAGCCACGCAGCTGTTCTTGGGATGGCTTGCACCTGTTACCCCTGGGCATCTGAATACTGGATAAGGCCTTTGCCACCTCCATAGAGCCTTTTGTAGGCAAGGCTTAAAAGACTGACCCAGACCCACCACCCTAGAAAATATAAGTGGGAAGAAACATAAGGGAAATGCTGACCAATGCCAGATGTGTAAACCCCAATATGCATGCTCCCAAGGCCACCCCCAGTATGGAGAACATCGATGTCTGTGCAGTGACAGAAACCTGCTGCAAGCCTCCTGACAGCACACCAGCATTACCAGGTTATACCACGTATCATGTGTCATGGCCCCAAAACCTGGAACAAAACATAAAAGGAGGGTGAGTATCCATAGTCAGCACAGACACCCATACGTCCAGGTAACTGACAATGCACAAGGCATTGGAGCCCACCCATGTGCAACTAACTGTAGGCAAGACTGCTGTATAGTCTGTAGCATGCTACAGACCACACTCTCACACACAGGAACCCCACCCAGCCGTCCTGAAGACACTGGACAGTATGAATGTCCCACCAAATACCAAACAAGGTACCACAAATTACCACATAGGTGGTAAACTATTATGTATGGAAGGAGTAACCAGGGACCTAGGGACACAAGTGGACAGTAACCTGTTATGTGACACCCACATTGCCAATGTGGCTAGGAAGACTGTCTACATTTGACACCGTATCAGGAAAGGATTCACATCTACATCAACAGAGGTCATTGTGCCCCTATACTGTTCTCTAATCACACCCATAATCTAGTACAATGCCTCATATGGGATGTACCTTACCTGACACCTGCAGCAGTTAGAAAGACCTCAAAGGTACCTCACCAAGAGGATAAAGGGTCTCAAATATATGTCATATGCTGCCTGGCTGTAGACACCCCAGCTGAATGCAGTCACATACTGCCTACACAGAGGCATTGCATGCCTGTTGTAGAAGGCCATGCCCAACACAGGAGTAATGGACATGCTCCACCCCAGAAAACTCAAATCCATCGGAGCTGTGAGAGTGAGAGATGTCAACCTCAACAAATAATGAAATAGGATGTGCTGGTGGGACAGATACATAATCCAGAGGCTCCCCACACCCTGGACCAGAATCCCACTCCATGTTAGGCAGAGCCCCTCACTGACACTCTTCAACAGGAATCTTGCCAAGTGGATGGATGATTGTAGAGTTACACTGGGGGTCTTCACTGTGTCATGTCCAGACAGAGGCACAGCAAAGCAAATCATAAATGGCCATAATATTCACATAGCAAGGGGTGGCAAAGCCACACACACTCTGGCTAGGCTAACAAATTCCCTAGGGTGGATAGCCTAGTATGAACCTATGAACCTATGAAGATACAAATTGTACAGGACACTAAGGATAATCCCAAGGCTTTCACAACTGATGGTAGGAACCATTTTGGGAATTCACAGATATGCCCTGAATCACACAAATATCACAAACACACACACATATTGCCAACATACATCCTGACAGTTGCAGTGCAAACCCCCGAATGCAGAATATCTATCCCAGCAGACTGCTGGCCCCCCTGACATTGCAGATGCTGAGGTAACAGCCAACATCTACAAAGCAAAACACACAGCAGCAATGGTATGAGATGGTGTCCTGGGCTTAGTGCAACATGGACTCCAAGATGAATGGAATGCCAAACCACACTACTGCTCAATGTCAGCCTTACCACAGAATATGTACCCAAAGAGCAGTGTACAACAACAGTGGTCCTTCTCAACAAAGATGTTGCCTGAATGGATACTGAAAACTACTACCCCAGAATCCTGAGAAGCTCGGTCTGCACAGCTATGGAAAGGATCAGCATGTACCACAGACATAAAGATATTGGGGACCTACTGACACCGGACCCTACCCAGTGTGGCTTTCTCAAGTGCAGATCCTGCCCCTAAACATGTTTGACTCAATTGAAACAGTCATTAAGGTCATTGATGAGGGCAATGTGGTCCACACAGCGTAGCTGGACCTTGCAAAGGCTTCTATACAATACCCTACATGTTCATTATAGATAAGCTCACCAGCTTAAATATAAATCCACATGTCAGTAGAGGGGTTGCAAACCAGACCAAGGATAGAACAGACATGGTCAGACATGCTGCAGCCATGTCAGACTACAAACCAGATATAACTGGCATCCCACAAGGCTTTGTCCTGGGATCTCCCTCGTCTGGTATATATGTCCCATAGGTACAGGCAAACATGGAAGGACTGTGTCCGAACATGTTTGCAGAGGACTACAAACTGCTCACCACATATGATCCACCAGCTGACACAAGCATCCCACAAAAGGGCCACATAGAAACAGACAACTGGTGCCATAGCTATGTCAGCAAGCTAAATGCAGAAACATGTATAGTCAACCCCCGTGGATATACAGTAAGTGCCCACCAATTACCACATAGGTGTTAACCCATTATGTAGTTAACATGTAATGAGAGACCTGGGGACACAAGGTGATAGATATCCTGCATTGAACAAACATGTGCTGTAGTGTTTACAGAAACATACCATATACCCACCTAATCATGAAGGTTGTCAGATCTAGATAAGGGGAGGTCATTGTGGCTCTGCAGTCATCCTTCATCAGTGGTACAATTGACTACAATAGCCCTTGGGGATGTACCTCAGCAGACACCTCCATCAACCGTAAAGTCCCCAACAGTACCTTACCAGGAGTATCAAAGAGCTTGCACAGATGCCATGTGTTGACTGTGTTGCTGGTATCAATAAACATGCTGCACCTTGTACAATCTGAATGGCAGTGAGCTATGCACATGAGAGACCTGAACCCCAGCACTGACTTACATAGGACAAGCTGTACTGCGTGATCCATAACACAGAAGCCACCCCCACCCATGAGTGAACCCCCAGTACAGGCTACCCATAGAGTCACTTATCAATCTTCCTCAATAGGAATCTTGATGAGTGGATGGGAGATGGTAGCTTTATCCTGGGTATCACTGTCATGTCACAGGTAGACAGAGGCACAGTATACTAACCATGGCATATGTCATGGCAAACTCCACTTACAATGTGTGTTGAAGGACAAACACACTCTCCAACTAGCATTAGACATGGACTAGGGCACATCGCTAGTGTTTGCAAATGTGCACCTATGTTGTGGAATACACTACCAATGTTGGACAAGCCTGGTTTAAGTAGTTCATATCTGAACAGAATGCAACATGGTCAGATGTACACAACTGGCACCTAACCAGGCTGTAGTGCCCACTATCGAAATGTAAAGCAGTGATAGCACTAAAGCCCAGGATACTGTCCACCACAGTCAAAGTACTACCAGTACACTATACAGTACTACAGTGTTAGGTCAGTGTGAAAGGATGTTGACAACTGTATGCAAAGTATCCCATGCAAACACTGCAGACACAGTATAATCCTGTTGTGTTCACACACAAAGCAGTTGTACAGTAACTACACAACACGACACACAACACACAACCATAAACGGGTGATATTTGTTGAAGTTCACACTCATCCACAAATGTGGTGGGCTGCAGAGTCCAACATATGGAATGCTCACACTGGGCATGCTCACACACTTTGATAAATGAGACATATGTTAGACAACATGCCATGGGAAGGCTGAACTGGGCATGCTCACACACTTAAGCCAAATCTCAGTTTAGCAGTTGGACACACATATCTGGTATTTTTATGTGTTATTCCAGGAACCAACCACATTACAGCAGTCTGCCCAGTGCACACAGTTAAATGACTACAGAGACATACGTGATATAGTGGATCCCTCCCATATACAAACATCTTCTACAGATGCACAAGTTGTTCATACAAACAGGGAATGCTATGGCAATAAAGATGTGCAAACAGTCTATCAGCAACAAATAATGTGCATTTGACAATTAAACATATGGGTGTAGAGGTCAACACTAGGCTGTTTGCCCTAGGGAATGACAGCTTAGCCAGAGTGTGCTTGGTGTCTGCCTCCCCACAGGATGCACATTCCCCTTTCTAAACACCGATGATGTCAGCACCCTATAAGTACAGCAGGAGAAAACACACTTGCCAGTAATGCGAATAGTGCGCTCTGCTAATGCGTCTGTCACAAGTGTCATAACATAGTTAGGTAGGGGCTTGAATCCTGCAAATGCTCAGTGAGTGGGGTTCGTGTCTGTGGGAGAGAAATGTCCGTTTTGGCAACTAGGAAAACACACTACAGGATGCACATTCCTCTTTCTAAACACCGATGATGTCAGCACTCTATAAGTACAGCAGGAGAAGAGAAATCTCCCAATAATGCGAATAGCGCGCTCCGCTAATGCGTCTGTCTCAAGTGTCATAATGTAGTTAGGTAGGGGTTTGAATCCTGCGAATGGCAAGTGTGTATGTTTGTCTGAGGGGGGTTAGTGTGTGTGAAGGAAATGTCCCTTTTGGCAACTAGGAGAACAGACTACAGGATGCACATTCCCCTTTCCAAACACTGATGATGCCAGCACTCTATAAGTATAGCAGGAGAAGGAAAACCTCCGAGTAATACGAATAGCGCGCTCTGCTAATGTGTCCATCTCAAGTGTCATAACATAGTTAGGTAGGGGTTTGAATCCTGCGAATGGCAAGTATGTGTGTTTGTTTGAGGGGAGTTAGTGTGTGTGAGAGAAGTGTCCCTTTTGGCAACTAGGAGAACAGACTACAGGATACACATTCCCCTTTTCAAACACTGATGATGTCAGCACTCTATAAGTATAGCAGGAGAAGGAAACCTCCCAAGTAATGCGAATAGCTCACACTGCTAATGCGTCTGTTTCAAGTGTCATAACATAGTGAGGTAGGGGTTTGAATCCTGTGAATGGCAAGTGTGTGTGTTTATCTGAGGGGGGTTTGTGTGAGTGAAATGTCCCTTTTGGCAACTAGGAGAACAGACTACAGGATGCACATTCCCCTTTCTAAACACTGATGATGTCAGCACTCCATAAGTATAGCAGGAGAAGGAAAACCTCCCAGTAATGCAAATAGCGCGTTCTGCTAATGTGTCCGTCTCAAGTGTCATAACGTAGTTAGGTAGTGGTTTGAATTCTGCGAAGGGCAAGTGTATGTGTTTGTCTTAGGGGGGTTAGTGTGTGTGAAGGAAATGTCCCTTTTGGCAACTAGGAGAACAGACTACAGGATGCACATTCCCCTTTCCAAACACTGATGATGTCAGCACCCTATAAGTACAGCAAGAGAAGAGAAACCTCCCAGTAATGCGAATAGCACACTCTACCAATGTGTCTATCTCAAGTGTCATAACATAGTCAGATAGGGCTTTGAATCCTGCAATTGGCAAGTGTGTGTTTTTGTCTGAGGGGGGTTAGTGTGTGTGAGGGAAATGTCCCTTTTGGCAACTAGGAGAACAGACTACAGGATGCACATTTCCCTTTCTAAACACTGATGATGTCAGCACCCTATAAGTACAGCAAGAGAAAGGAAACCTCCCACTAATGCAAATAGCACACTCTGCTAATGTGTCTGTCTCAAGTCTCATAACATAGTCTGATAAGGGTTTGAATCCTGCAATTGGCAAGTGTGTGCTTTTGTCTGAGGGGGCTTAGTGTGTGTGCAATTGTGTGTGAGGGAAATGTCCCTTTTGGCAACTAGGAGAACAGACTACAGGATGCACATTTCCCTTTCTAAACACTGATGATGTCAGCACCCTATAAGTACAGCAAGAGAAGGGAAACCTCCCAGTAATGCGAATAGCGCACTCTGCTAATGTGTCCATCTCGAGTGTCATAACATAGTCAGATAGGGGTTTGAATCTTGTGAATGGCAAGTGTGTGTGTTTGCTTGAGAGGGGTTAGTGCGTGTGAGGAAAATGTCCCTTTTGGCAACTAGGAGAACAGACTACAGGATGCACATTCCCCTTTCCAAACACTGATGATGTCAGCAGTCTATAAGTATAGCAGGAGAAGGAAAACCGCCCAGTAATGTGAATAGCGTGCTCTGCTAATGCATCCATCTCAAGTGTCATAACATAGCTAAGGAGGAGTTTGAATCTGGCGAATGGCAAGTGTGTGTGTGTGTGTGTTTGTTTGAGGGGGGTTAATGTGTGTGAGGGAAATGTCCCTTTTGGCAAATAGGAGAACAGACTACAGGATGCACATTCCCCTTTCCAAACACTGATGATGTCAGCACTCTATAAGTATAGCAGGAGAAGGGAAACCTCCCAGTAATGCGAATAGCGTGCTCTGTTAATGCGTCTGTCTCAAGTGTCATAACATAGTTAGGTAGGGGTTTGAATCCTGCGAATGGCAAGTGTGTGTGTTTGTCTGAGGGGGTTTAGTGTGTGTGTGAGGGAAATGTCCCTTTTGGCAACTAGGAGAACAGACTACAGGATGCACATTCCCCTTTTCAAACACTGATGATGTCAGCACCCTATAAGTATAGTAAGAGAAGGGAAACCTCCCAGTAACGCAAATAGCACACTCTGCTAATGTGTCTGTCTCGAGTGTCATAATATAGTCAGATAGGGGTTTGAATCCTGCAATTGGTAAGTGTGTGTTTTTGTCTGAGGGGGGGTTAGTGTGTGTGCAATTGTGTGTGAGGGAAATGTCCCTTTTGGCAACTAGGAGAACAGACTACAGGATGCACATTTCCCTTTCTAAACACTGATGATGTCAGCACCCTATAAGTACAGCAAGAGAAGGGAAACCTCCCAGTAATGCGAATAGCACACTCTGCTAATGTGTCTGTCTCGAGTGTCATAGCATAATCAGATAGCGGTTTAAATCCTGCAATTAGCAAGTGTGTGTTTTTGTCTGAGGGGGGTTAGTGTGTGTGAGGACAATGTCCCTTTTGGCAACTAGGTGAACAGACTACAGGATGCACATTCCCCTTTCTAAACACTGTTCAGCTGAAGGCCATGGCTCTGGCACAAGTTGTCTGTTTCTATGATGCCCCTTTGGAAGACGCTTGTGTCGGCTGGAGAGTCGATTATGGTGGCCAGTTCGCAGTCATCTGCATATTTGGTCAGCCACAGTCCGTCCGTGTTGGCCTGTACCTCCAATAAATATATACCAAACAAGAGAGGTCCCAGGACTGAGCCTTGTGGGACACAAACTCGTAACTGGTTTGGAGTCTGGCATGGCTCCAGCAATGCTAACCATGTGGGTTCTGTCCTTGAGCCACTGTGCAATCCATCTAGTGACATAGGGGCTTATATTTAAGCTGGTGAGCTTCTCTAGAATGCCCAAGTGGGGTATTGTTGTGAAGGCTTTTGCAAGGTCCAGGTAGGCTGTGTGAACCACCTTCCCTCATCAATGGCCTTGGTGACTGTTTCAAAGAAATCAACCAGGTTAAACCTGGTAGTGCTGGTGTGCTCTCAGTAGCCCTGAACCAGGCATCTGTTACTGCACAGATATCGATGTTCTCCATGCCAAGGAGTGTTTTGGGTGCATGCATCTGGAGGTTTAGACTTCTGGCGTTGGGTAGCATTACTCTTAGTTTCTTATCCCTTGTGATACCTATGAAGGTAGGTTTGTCATTTGAGCCTTGCCTAACATAGGCACTATGGGGGTAGCAAGAGCCTTTGCCAATATCTGAAAGCCCAGGGTGACAGGTGCAGGCTGTCCCTAGCGAAGCAGGTAGTTCAACAGAAGATGAATATGTGAAGGTGTAGTGCCTGTGATTAGTTAGCAGTAGCATATATGACTGCTCACGTGGACACATGCCAGGTAAGTCATATGCACTGTGTCACAGGCAATGTACATGTGAACAGGACAAACAGTGACATCCTGTCAAGTGGGACATGGACATACATATAGTAAGCTATGCAGATGGCACTAGGAGTCCACAGAAGCTCTATAACTATGCATTGCAGGTGTGATCAGTATTCCAGGGTAATTGCAAGCAAACATGCATGCAAACAAAGCTACAGTAAACAGGGCTGCATGTAGTCCATTGTACAACAAACAAGCTGCACCAGTTCCAGTAGGTAACACTGCAAATATGCAGGCACTATGCACATGTACATGGAAATACACGGGACAGATGGCTAGGGTCCAGTCTCAGTGCACACAAGTGTACAGACCATGTACTGTCAGGATGTACAATAACTGGATGGAAACCCATGTGCTCATACCTGCAGTAATACACATGTCAAATAACAGACACTGAGCCTTCACTCAGTGGTTCCATACTTAGTAGGATGTATGCTACCTGGCCTGCCACCACAGTATCCCTGACATATATGGGGACTCTCCCTCCTGTCACAGTTAGTTATGTGTGTTGGGGCTGTCTAGCATGGTATGAGATGTGAGCATGCAGTGCTAGGGTGCTCATGTGTGTCCTGTACCAGTCGTGTAGTACTGCACACATATCAACATCCTCAAACATCTGCATTGCAGAGTCTAGTGTGGGCAACATGCCACTTGCAATTTACATGTCCATCATTGTGTATTACTACATTCATTACCCTATCCCCTGTGCTATCTATGTATGTAGCCTTCTGTTGACATCATTACCACCAGTATGCCAACATGTGCAGATGATACACTATGGTACTTACCATGGGTGTAGACAACAGGACATGACAATCACACACTTACTGCATCAGGCATGCTGTGATATACCCACAATTAATTCAGCACACAGTACTGTTAACAACATGATACTATTACTACACATCTATGTGGTCACCCTGTGCATCAGCAACATGTTAACCTGTACCTGCACAGTTGTTACAGATTGCAGGAGGTGGCACAGTTTCATCATATGCACAGGGTGTGAACTTGGTATGCCTGAGTCAGCCACCGATACCACCAATTGACATGTATGTGTATGTGTGTTGGTGAGGGACAGCAGTAGAAGGTGGGGCAATGTTGATGCAGTGTGTGCGTGTATACGGTAGCCCTAGGTGTTGTCAATTCGCATTTGTGTATGGATGCACACAGTTCCACCTCATGGCTGCCATATACTGGTGTTTGTGGACAGCCACAGACTGTACCTGCCAGGTCATACAGATCAGTGTCTCTGGCCACGGACATGGTACCTGTGCCTTGCAGGGGTGCTACGGACCGTATCCAGTACCAACCTAGACTGGGTACTGTCATCAGAAGCAGGTGTTCGTTGACTGGACACAGATCCCTGTCGGGCCTGGCCAGAGCCATGTGCACGTGGTCTCCTGGGGCGGTCTGATGACAGCACAGACCCAGCATTGCTGGGGCTGCTGCTGGCACTACGGGGGCGGCCGCGGCCCTGTTGTCATCCGCGACAACTGCCAGCTGCTGCTGTTGCTGGCATACGGCCACATTGACGCCTCAACCGCCCACCATCACCCTGGCTCATGGACATGTAGTTGTGGAACCGGTCTAATATGTCCCCACAACGTCTGTCTATGACATTGGTGAAATCACGGATGGCAGCCGCAATGTCACGCATACTGTCAGTCATGGCTGTGCGACATGCTGTCAGCTCCCTCAGACCCTGTCTGGTGTACCGTTCCATATGTGGCTGTGCCTGCATGACAGCCCGAAACATAGCTGAGGTTGTAAGACCTCTGTGGGCACATCTGGGAGGGGCAGTACGCCCACGGATGCTCCCACGAGAACCTCTGAACATCTGTCTGTGTGGTACCATCTCTGGGCCATGCCCATGGCTGCTGTGTGGGGAGGCATGTGCCACAGATACCACATTACCCTGGTCAATGCCCACTGTATGCTGTCCATCACCTAGGGACATTGGTGACAAAGGGTGTATTGGCAGGATAACTGCGCATTGATAGGGTCGACAGCTGTGTACTGTCAATCGGCTGACCAATGGCGGACCCTGGCATACTTTCCTGTGCCATTACACAGATGTCATCATTATCAGTACCCACGGCACCTGACTCAGGTTCCCTGCTACATGACACCAGAGCAGCAACAGAACCTGTGGGAGGGAAAGAGGAAACACAGTTTACAATGTCTACACATTACCAGCGATGCACACATGCACACATGCACACGTGCACACGTGCACACAGTTTCACACAATTGTACAGTACTCAGTATGCGTAATATCAACACACAGACACAGACACACCTACATGCATACAAAGAGCACTACTAAGTGAGCCAAATAGTACTATTACTATCAACACTATTACAGGAATTGTTAATACACACTCACCAGCATGGATAGGCTGCATTGCTGTTATACCAGAGGGTCCTGCAGACGTGAAGAAACTAATGTCAGTGGGCACAACTGTGCCATTGTTACTGAGTATGATACAGGTCAGTAGTACAACAGTCGCCTTTCACAGGTCAGCTGCTAATATTGAGGATATCACACTTGCACATTAAATACTATGGTGACAGCTACAAACCAAGGACACACCTCACACATGCATTAACTACCAGTGTACACAACAGTCAACTATACATATGGCATATTACCTGCACGTTCACTGTCTTGCTGCTGCGTGGCTCCAGCCTCCATCATAATGCATGTCTGCTGCTGCTGTTGTTGCTGGTGGACTGGAGCCACTACACTCATGAGTAGTCCCTCCAGTCTGGCGAGTGGGGGATGTGTAGCCACCCCACCACCTGTGGCGACCTGTTGCCTGTGGATATCCGACGCACGCTGACGGACATGTCTAATTAAATCACTGCAGTGATGTCGTACCTGCTCATATGTCCTATTATGCGTGCCTATGTCATTTACCCGACGGACAAGGTCTTGCCACAGTGCAGCCCTCTCCTGCTGATTCTGGCTAGTGCGGGAAAAGAGTATTGCATAATCCCGCACCAGGCTCTGGTGTATCTCCTCATCCTCAGCTGTGGAGTAGGTGGGATTCCGCGGGTGGGCCATGTACCTGAGAAAGAAAATAACCTGGTATCAGCAATATATGTCAGCAGAATTTGGCACACATACTACACATGCTACTCAACTGCTATGATACAACATCTCACATATGTGGCATCTGTCTGTCTATTGGTGGATACACATGTAGATGGCCAGGTATCAGTGCTCAGCCAGCAACTGTGCAACAGTACCTGGCACACTCCATACGACATACTACCAAACCCCAGCAGTCAGAACACTGATTCAGGTCAAGAGCACCTCCTCACTCTGGGGGTTTGTATCTAGGTACTGTATGGCCTACATCATCAACTACTGTGAGCTGACTACACACTGATTGCCCTGGATATACATATCCCACCTCCACCGCCAGCACAAATGACTATAGTGCATAACATTACAGATACAAACTTTACACTTTGTAACAGTGACATGGTATCCTTTCAGCCCACTGGGCCAGTGGCAGATACAACCCACAATGCTGACCCCTACACAATTGCTTTCTACAGACATCTCCAAGAATGCATGGATCATGCAATCCCATATATGACCAAGACACTCTCCACAAAGGGACAGCATCCTGTCTGGTGGACCCCAGCCATAGACAGATTGTATTACAGAAGATGGAAGCTACTGCAAGACAGAGCATAATTCCATAAAGGGAGGGCATGTCTGAGCAGCACTAGTAAGGATCTATTTTCCATCATACAAAATCCATGGGCAACTTTGAGAGGGAAATCAAGAGGGACACTACAGATAACCAGAAGGCCTTCTTCAGTTATGTTAGCAACCTGGTCAGGATCCATCCTCTATGCCCATAGGTAGTACACAACAACAAATATTTCACTGACACCACAGATATCGAGAACATTGTGGCAGACAGGTTCAGTGCAGATGTCACCCCACCCTCTCCCCCAAAATAAGGCATAGTTATCCCAGCTGACCGTAACCTCCCTGTCATCACAGATGTCCAGGAGAGAGCCACCCTCAGGACAGCAGAATACACAACGTGGATGGGACCTGATGGTATCCCCAGTTGCATGCTACATAAACTCTGACAGGAGCTAAACACACATATAGAAGTGCTATGTAACACTAGCCTGACTACAGGATATGTACCTGTACACTGGCGCACAGCAGCAGCGGTTCCACTCCTCGAAGGAGGCACCTCAACATACCAATACAATACAACACAATACATTACATTACAATACAATACTATACACTATGCTATTGCCCCTGGGACTACAGCAGCGTACTGTTCTGCTTCCCAACCATTGTGACACATGTGGTGTGATGGTACCTGCTGCTGTCACACAGTTACACAGGGTGACTCATATGACATATTACCTATCTGACTAACATTCAGCAGGGGTATGTGTGACATGTACTCATGGGGAGTCTTGCTTCTTAACACTGTGTTGGTTATTGCAGGGTATGTCTTATCTGTGGGTAGGAACTCTTACCTCCACATGTGCACTCTATTGCAGTGGCACGGATGACACACAGCAGACATTTAGGTTGTGGATGGTGTGAGGTGTTACTATGGTTGTTGGACATCTGTCATGGGTGTGACTTACAAATGTAAATCCAGGAGTGGTAACCTCTATGTGGGTAGCATATGTGTACTCTGTGGTGTTGTCAGTCACTGTGCATTGGTAATGTGTTTGAGTGCATTGTCACAGTGTTGTACATGTCACTGTGTCCTTCTCCATATCTGTAGCTGTCATGTGAGGTCCATACCATGGCATCCATTATGTGGTGTGGAGGGTACACCGACCTACATGTCCATAGCTGACACACCATGTCCGCTGACACATACCATGTGCAGGTATTCCAGGGATAGTGTGCCACTGTGAATACCATTGGGGCCACTATTGTACACATTTATGACCCTGTTCACCCCTGACACATGCAGTGGTGGGCAGCCAATAACATATCAGGTGGTTACTGGTGTAGGTGATCTGGAATGTGGTATGGTACTCCGGTTTTGACACTGGTGTTCACTCCATGCCTTTGTCAGCAGGCACCTGTTGCAATACATCTGTACACATGTGCCTCACTCAGACTTTATATACATCTCTCTCTCTCTCTCTCTATATATATATATATATATATATATATATATATATATATATATATATATGTATATAGATATATCTATATGTGTATATATATATATATATATATATATATATATATATATATATATATATGTCCGTATACATATACACATATATATATATTGATGTACATATATTGCTATAGATGTGGAGGGGGGGGAACTCAGAGTGGGTGTGAGTGACAGAGGGGGTGGGACAGGCTGTGTTGCAGGTCGTCATATACAGTCATACCTGTAGGTAGTCAGATCAGTCTGTCTATGTATATGTATCTACATATATCTATATCTGTATGTGTGCATTACATAGATATGTTTGTACAATATTCTATCTACATCTGTCTATGTATTCCTACATCTCTCTCTCTATGTATGTATACATATATGCATATCATATATATATATATATATATATATATATATATATATATATATATATATATATATATATATATATATATATATATATATATATATATACATACATATGTTCACATACATACGTATCCATATGTTAGACAGGTATATCAACATATTTGTCTACCATACTGTATACACACACTAACATACTGCTAAACATACATAACTGTGAAACCTGCTTTGTACATGGCACTACAACCTACAATCAACCAACATTGATATGTGCACATAGATGCTCTCACATACAAATGTATGTACAGCCTTCACTGATAGTTGCTGTATGTCTCCTGCCCTTTACACATCTTCATATACATATGGATACAGACCAATGACACATATGGAGGGTTCACAGTATGTAGACCTTTATAGTATTACTTTACATTACCTGTGTTTGTCACAGCTGCTTGTGTTGCCGTCTGGTTCTCTGTCCTGCTGCTCCACTTCCCAGTTGTCAGCTTTCAGGTAGCTGTTGCTGAACAATTTTTTTGTGTCTGCTTAATTGCAGTTTTCTCTGTCTCTGTCTCTCTCTCTCTCTCTCTCTTTGTCTGTCTCTCACGTCCTTCTCAGGGTGCAATGAAAGTATTGCATGTGTGGGCTGGGAGGACAGCATACTTTTGTAGGTATCTGCATATGCCCATGTGATGGCCTCTGCACCAATTGTTAGCCAGCATTTGCTAATTGCATGCAGCCAGTTGTGTACTGATTGCAGTTCTCACTGTGATTTCAGAACAGTGCTATAAAAAGGTATGTGAGATAGGCATAGCCCTTTCAGATTTTAAGGCCAGGGACCATGCTGTTATGCTGTGGACAATGTTCTGTGAGTGTAAAGGTTGGTATCTCTCTCATATTTCCAGGTGTGTTCATTTCTCCAGTTTCCTGTACTAACTGTGTATGTACACTGACACCTACAACTACTACTACAGTGATTTCCTTTCACTTTTGCTTGCACTTTGTTGCTAAGGCTTCAATAGTTGCCCTTTACAGTCACTACTTGTATGCTTGCTAGGTGTCTTGACTGTAGTGTGCTGCTGTAGCTTTCCTATTTTCCATGTACATTCACACCTTGGAATGCTTGCTATATTTGCTAGGGTGTTACAGCATGCAGTGTGGTCTGGCCATGGTGTGGGCCTTGACATCTATTAGGGTATTTGAGTATGCTGCTGAGCAGGCCCCAGAGACGTTCAGGTTCATCTGTTATGTGCCTCATGGAATGGTACATATCAGTGGGGTACACCCATTAAAATGTCTGGTATGCTGCAGTTGTGACTGTGGGTTAGCATGAGCATATGTATTACTACACTTTTCTGCCATGCAAGTGATGAATACTTTCAGGACTCCATAGTTACCATTGCATGTGTTACACCTTTCTGCCTACTGTTTGTACATTTCACATGGGGTCTGTGGGGCATCCCTGTAAGTCATTCACTGTTGCTATGTCTAGGCTCTTAACTATTCAAATATGGTGGTGTCAGACCGTCATGTGTACAGATATTTGCAGGTTGTCCACATTTCTGCCTCATATTTTGGTCAATATCTCATGCACACCTTTTTCTGGCAAGTCACTCTGGCCTCAAGTCAGAATATGGTGACAAACATTCAAGTTTCAGACTGCATACCCTTCCAAACATCCCACAAAGTGCAGACCCTGTTACTCTCTGAACTGTCTGTGTTTGTTGTAACATTATTTGTAATGTGTCCCTGGTTTTGGGCCTTTGCTCCACATATTGTATTACTTGGTCCAGATGTGTTCCTGTAAGATGTTGTGGGGTATGGGCAGTGCTTATCCTGCTGTGAGTATGTGCGTGGCTTGCAAGGTGCTATAGTGACATTATTACCTACTAGCTTCCAACTAGCATGGCTGTTTCTGTTCACACTCTACTATTATGGAAATCCACTAGTTTTGATAGTAATTCTAAATGGCATGCTTTGTGTACTACACATCTATATTCCCTTTACATTCATTCCTACTATTACATGATATATTTATTTTAGCACAATGTTCTTGTATAAGAGTTATGGCTTAGTGGTAAGTCATGCAGACTACTGTTTCCAAGGTCCTGGGTTTGGGACTCACAGTGGGGTTTTATTTTGCTTTTGAACTGAGTACAGGACCTGTCAATCAAAGTGACTAAGGCACTTTTAAGCAGTTGTAACCGCGTTAGCGCTGGTTTGCGCGGAGCTCACGCATGCGCACTGGCGGTTAGCTCCGCGCACACCCGCTTACAACCGCTTAAACATGCTTACTCTTGCGCACACCCGCGCTATTTTCTTTGAAAGAAAAGAAAAATGGGGAGACAGGAAAGTGGTGAAAAAGAGGTCACAAAGAGGGTAAGACAGTAGGGAAACAAGCTTGGGATGTGCAGGAGGGATGTAGGTAAGGCCCATAGCTGCCCATTTTTTCATCAGCAACAGCTGTGCATATGTATGTAATTTGGTATGACATTTGAAACCTTCCACCCCTGAGAGAGGTGTCAGGACAACAATAATACTTGTTGTACAGCCAATTGTAATTGATAGGTTCCATGTCCAGTAGACATGTGTGCGGAATGGGCAGCTATGTATGGGGCGTAATTTTTTTGTGGGTACAGAGTGCCCTTTTTTTTTTTTTTTTTCAGGTGAGAGTGGTATGTCAGGTGAAGGTAGTCGGTACAGCTGGGGAGGTAGGTTGGGTAGGTAAACAGACAAGACAAACAAGACGCATACAGGGGTGGTGTATGACATGTGTGGGGGGGTTACACAATTGACGGGGATGGAGGTTTGGATATCCAGAGCCCATGAGCCCACAGATGGCAACAGTGGAACTGATATCCCCACCCATAGGCAGTTGCCACTGTTCCTTCACTGCCCAGGACGGGGCTGTGCTGGGGGCTGTGTATGTGGGGCAACAGGCATGCCCGTTAGTTGCGCCACCCTTGCCTCGAGCTGGCATAGGGGCTCGAGAACAGAGTCCCGAATCTCCCTATGCACCACAGTCCGGACGCTACGGAGGGTGAGTGGTGGTCCTCCTCCGGCCACACTTACAGAGGGGGGGGCGAGCCCCATCCCCTGCAGCGCTTCCACCCGCAGGTGGCACAGGGCCACCGGAGGAGGGTCGGGACTCGGCACTAGTGCCAGGTGCACTCGCCAGCTGAGGTGGGAGAGGTGGGTCCGCTGGAACCCGCCTTCCCTGTCGTACTATGTTTTGCATTATGTCATGACAGTTTGGGTTAGTGACATATAATACCATTCACAATTAGTTGTAACAGCATGCATTAGTATTCCCATTAACCAAACACCCAGATATTCACACCATTGAACAGCGTGCATAACACATGCATAATTTGAACAGAAATACACAGTCCAACAACATGCAGGGTTAATTGATGGCAACAGGCCATCAGGTGTGGATGTATGAACAGGGCAGATGCATCAACAGACATGCAAATATATATGACCCAACAGGACAAACATCCAGGGGTGTTAATTGTGATTGCACATACCATTTTCACGTGGAATGGGTTATATGTGATTATAGGGTGGGGTGAAGAAAGTAATATTAACACCTTCGAATAACAATACATATGCTGTACAGTTCTAATAGCTACAGTTATATACACACTACTGTTCTAACTACAGTTTCCTATATGATAACTATTTCAACTTGGTGATAGGACTGTTAATGCAACATCAATATACATTTTATGATTCTTCATACACATTCATATCTAGCTTTGTTCAGCTACATCAGGGCTACATTTGCTTTATATAGCTGTAGACAAGTGTGGATGTTTGGTATATCAGACAAACATCCTATGTGCATATTGCAGACTGAGAGCAACATATCCTGATTTTGGGATACACATTCCAGATGCAGCAACACTTTGAACAGATTTTGCTGTTTGGTTTTGAATCTCACATGCATTTCATTCTGTCTTGACTGCAGTATACTTTATTCAGGGGTTATTACTACTGTATTGCTGGATTCATGGCACTTTCTCACACTCTCTCACTTGCTTTCATTTTACTATTCAGGGTGGTACTTCTAGGCTTTATTGACATGTTTTAACAGTAGTTATTACAATCCTTTCCAGCAGTCTCACTTCTGTCATGTTTCAGTATTTCCACAGGGATATATTTCACACATGTGATTTCATCATCTTCTGCAGCTATACTTTTCAGCCTGCTGCAGGTTGTGTACTATTTTCTTACAGGCAGGGCATTTTTATTTCAGAATATATGTCGGACAGTTTCATGTTTAGGTTAAACTTACAGGCTGACACACTTTTGTAATCAAGCAATACTTGCATACACTTTCACACTGTTACTTGCAGATTTTATTCCTTACTGACTACACTGCACTCTTTTGCTGACTGTCATACTTTTATATTTCTTTACAGTTAGTGGTAGTGGATTACTGACCTGCCTGGTGGCGCAACCGCACCAGCCTATCGCCATAGGCTCTGTGGTTTGCAGAACGGACACCTGCAGCTGTAATATAAATGAAGTAATATTGGAATACACATCCCCATAATATCAGCTAGTTTAATTTCTTACATACATAATTAAATGTTACTTACTCAGTAGTGGGGCGTTGGGTGTTTGCCGGGCCTCCTGGATCCAAAGGTTCAGTTGGTCCTGCTTGCATCTCTTCAGGTCCGCATGGTGGTGACGGACCTGCTCACCAGTCCTTGGAATCCCTGTGGCACTGGTGAGATCATGAGCCAACCGGTCCCATGCCTCAGCCCTGTATGCTCCCCAGAGGACCTGGCCCTGCATGAGTTGGGCCTCATGATTATGGACTAGGAGCCAGACCATGTACCTGGACTCCTCAACACCCCACCTCTGTGCTCGAAAGCGACTACCCTCTCCTACTCCTGTCATTCTGCCTGCAGGTCAGTTCTACAATCATTTATGCTGTGTATTCCCGCCTATGGGGCTTATATAGTCCGTTTTTCCCGCACATATCTGTGATTGGCCATTTTGGAATTGTATAAACTTCAGTAAACCTGCATTGTCATGCTATAGTTTGTATTCATGCCTATATATTAGCTATTATTGCATTTACCGGTACTGCTGTCATGGCTTAGTGGTTCTGTACCTTGCCTATGGTGTATAGTATCCTGTGTTCAAACCTGGCCACTGCTTTTTATTTTTCATGACTGTCTAGACATGCTGAGGGGTGTGTCTGTGTAAAGGCAGTTTTGATATGGCTTACTCAACGTTGCCCATCGGTTAGCTCGTTTGCGCGGTGCTCAGCTCACATAAGCGAACGCTGCTTTAAGCCTCATTTGGCCATAGGCACGCATATTACACTTAGCTCAGTTAGGGGCACATAGATTTAGCATGTTAAACCACTGCTCAGCTACGGGCACTCATTTTGCACCAGTTAAACCACAGCTCATCTACAGGCACATGTACTCACTCTGTTAAACTGTAGCTCAGCTATGGGCATATCTTGCATTTTTTCTTCTTTTGTTACCTCACATGTCTTCAATATAAATGGGCTATTTCATTACATTTTACATAACTTGTGGTTTTATGTGTACATATTTGTCAGGGACTTGTTTCCTGCTTATTTTGCAAAAAAAAAAAAAAAAATTGGTGTTGTGGGGGCTGCTCTGCAGCCAACATTTCTACCGCTACGCTATTGCTTCCTGGCTTATTTTGCATATTTAGTTCTTATATGCTTTCCCACTAAGTGCTAACTGTAGCTGCGCTACGGGCACACCCGCGCAAACGAGCGCACTCACGGTTAAACATCTTTATAATTTAAAAAAAATATATAACATGTTCATTTATATATATTTTATGTTCATAGTCTGTGGGGGCATGTGTTGTGTTGTGTTTATTCACATTTCCGTGGACTCTGTTGTGGGTGTTTACTTTGGGCACTTTTATACTTCTGGGGGCGTGTCCGCTTGCAGGGCTCGGCCTACGGACACGCCCCCTACTGTCTTACATGGACCGTGTTAGACTTAGGTGTGATTCAGCATGCTCTCATGAATATGGAAAGCATGCTGACATCACTCTGTTTAACTGCAGCCTCCGTGTAAGAGTTATAACTCTTACACGGAGGCTTTGTGAATCCTGGGGGCTGTATTGGAAAGCTGTATGAACAAAAGGGTTTAGCAGTTATTTACAATGCAGTTTTACCTAATTCAATTCAATTCAATTTAATTAATTAATTGTTTTTTTCTGATTGGTTGTTTTTTCCTTTATAAAGAAGAAGGAAATTGTATGAGTGTTAGCTGATGAAGTTCTGTTGGACTAAATAAAGGAACAAAAGTGCTTTGGTGTCTTTCTCGATTATTTATTTATTTATTTGCAGTTTGATTACTGGGGAAGTCCACTGGGCTGAATTGATCCATTTTCAGTGGAGGCCCAGGGAGAAAAGCTCCAAGATGCATTATACAATTTAGATACAACTGATAGTTAATATTAGAGATAACATTATGTTGAATAGTTACACATAAAAGCATTCAATGTCATGCATAGTTAACAAATTCATTAAGCTTGAAGGTAGGGATCACACAGTTTCATTTGAGGAAAACAGATATGGGTTAGCTGTGGATTCAGTTTACATACAAACCTTTTAAGAAAATGTAAATACGCTTTACATACACACATCAACAGTAGAATGCTATTTACAATATTTACAAGGTTGGGCTGTGTGAGGGTAGCTGTAGGAGGTGAGAGCTTAGAGAGAAGCTATAGAAATTGTTGAGAGCTTAGACAGGCTCAAAGGAAGATAAGTATGAGAGTTGTAGAGCTTGGGAACCAGAGCGAGAACCCCCTTGGATTAGGTTGGGTGAAGGCAGGTACATTTCCATTTAGTGGACAGGTGTTTGAATAGTTGGGTTTGAAGTTTTCTGAGTTTGGTATGGTTCTTAGTGTGGAGGGAAGGGAATTCCATTTTTTGCCTAGTGAGAAAGATAGGAGAAGTTGGCCAGCAGGATGTTTAGATTTATGGATAGTAATTAAGTTCTAATTTTCAGATATGAGAGCTCTGTTGGGTGCATAAGGGGGAAGGATGTTAGTTAGAGCGTGACATTTTATTGGGTGAAATATGAGTCTATGTGCAGTAGTGAGTTGGAGATAGTCTAGGTAGTTTAGGAGTTCAAGCCAATTCAGGGATTGTAGGGTTAGGCAGTGATGGGTGGTATTTTTAGATTTAGAGATTTTGTTGTAGCAGTTTTCTAGTTTAGATGTGATAGAGGAGGACAGGTTGGTTAGGAGATAGGCTCCATATAATAAGGAAGGAAGAAGATAAGTCGAGGCCAGAGTTTGCCTGGTAGAGTTGGAGAGAAAGCGATTATTCCTATACAGCATACCTAGCTTTTGGTGGATTTTATTATTATTTTGTTGAATATGAATATCAAACTTGAGGTGTTCATCAACAGTAATGCCAAGTAGTTTGGCAAAGGGGACCACTTCTATAGATGCGTTGGTTTGACTATATACTTTGAAGTTGTTTCTGTCATAGGAGAGAGTCTTTGTGGGAGGTAATAGTCGAATCTTTGATTTATTTGCACTGAGAGAGAGGTGGTTTTGGCGCATCCAGTTTTCAGTTGTTGAGAAAGCAGTTTGGGTTTTAGTCAGCAATTCAGAGATGTTTGAGCAGAGCAGACTAAGGTTGAATCATCTGCGTATTGAATGATTTTAGCATCAGGAATAGCAGTGTGAAAGTTATTGATGAAGATGTTAAAAAGCATTGGCCCAAGGATGGATCCTTGTGGTATGCCATTTGGGGTGGGTAGGTAGGAAGAGATGGAGTTCTTCCATTTGACTGCCTGTGATCTGTCTGATAGATAGCTGGAGAACCAGGATAAAGCATTATGTGAGAGATTAAAGTTTGAGAGATGACAGAGAAGGTGCTTGTGGGAAACAGTATCAAAGGCTTTAGACAGATCGAGTAAAACAGTAGAAACTAAGTGTCCTGAATCTTGGGCTTGATTGACAGTTTCTAGGAAAGGGAGTAGAGTGGTTATTGTGCTATGGCCTGGATGGAAGCCATGCTGGGTAGGAGTGAGAAGATTGTTTTGGGTCAGGAAAGGCATAAGTTGGAGGTGGATGCATTTTCTAGGATTTTGGTAATTGGTGAAAGCAAAGCAATGAGGCGAAAGTTTGAGATGCTAGTATTTTTGCCTCCTTTATGAAGAGGAAGAATATAAGCTGAGCACCAGAGTCTGGAGATGTATGATTCTTTTATGGATACATTGATAATGATGCTGATTTGGAGAGCAATGCCATCAGCAGCACATTTTAGGAAGAAAGAGGGAATATTGTCGGGAGCGTTAGAGCAAGGTTTAAGTTTGGACAAAAGTTTTTTTTATAAAGTTAGTGGAGATGGGTTTGAGTTCAAACAGATGAGGTGAGTTAGAAGGGGGAGAGTGTATAGCAGTTGGGTTATTATTGGGAAATGTCTTGGTGAGGGTAGTAATAGTTTCTATGAAAAATGAGTTAAATTCAGAGCCTAGTTTGAGTTCAGATTTACTTGGGTCAGGACAGGGATTATTCTTGGAGCCTGGATTGAGGAGTGAGTTTATTGAGTTCCAGAATTTCTTGGGGTTTTTATTGTTATTGGACTGAAGTTTGATATAGTAGGATTTTTTTTTTTGTGATTAGTCTTTTTGCATGGTTGTGGAGCTGTTTATATTGGAGCAAGGTATTGGCCAGTTTATTGTTTTGGTAAAGCTTCCATAGTTTGTCTCTGTAGTGCATAATCTTTTTTGTCTCCTTGGATAGCCAAGGAGCAGTTTTAGATTTTATCCTTTTGTTTCTTAGTGGGGCTAGTGGGTTTAAAGTATCAAGGAAGACAGAGTTGAAGTATTCTATAGTCTTGTCAAGCGGAAGGATGTTTAGAATTTGCCAGTTCATTTGTTTGAATGTATTTGAGAAAGTAGTTGGGTTGAAGCTACTGAGGTTACGAGTTTGAATGTATTGATGCTGGTATGGGGAGGAATTAGTTGAGTGATGCATGAAGGCTGGGAGGTGATCGCTAAAGGTATCAGGAATTGTGCTAGAATTGGTTATTTTATTTGGATCTGAGACTAGGATCCAATCTATAGTGGATCCGGGAGGGTTTATTTTGTTAGGTCGAGTGATGGAGAGGATTATTTGAGTAAAGTTATAGAGGTTAATGGATAGGGAGGGAGAGGAGCAATTGATTTTATTCCAGTCAGTATTCACATCACCAAGGATATAAGTCTCATAGTTAATTTCAGTAGAGGCCCATAGGAGAATATTTTTGAGTGTAGAGATATTGTTACTAGGTGAGATATACAGGGAAATGATGCAGATGTTTTTATGTTTATTTAGTTTTAGAATTCCAGCAGTTAGTTCAATATTCTGGAATTGAGGAATTGGAATTTGGAGGGGAATTAAGGTAAGATGGTTGGAGTAGACTAGGGCAGTGCCTCCACCTTTTTTATTTAGTCTGTCATTTCTGAGACAATGAAATCCTGGGGCAGAAACTCAGAGTCGGAGATAAAGGGCTTGAGCCAGGTATCGGAGATGGCTAAGATATCTGGTTGGTTATGGCTTAACCAAACTTGAAATTAGTGTACTCTTTTGTTTATATACATTTCACCCAGTTTTTATTTTTTGTATTGTTATTAGTTTGATTGTAATTCTGTTTTTGTTGGACTTTGTCTATACAAATTCTCTTGGGCAGATAGTCTGCACCCCCACAAGGAGCTCAAATGTCCTAGATACAGTAATCATCAACATGAGAGGTCAATGCACTCTCCCCGTGTAATGCTTCCCCTGGTAATGTCAGACCATAAATCAGTGTTGTTCAATGTAACTACTGAACCTGTCACCACCACAAGAACAAAAAAAAAATTTTCCAAAGCAAACTACAGCCTGCTAAGTGATGGTATAAAAAGTTTTATACCCCCCAATCACAGACAACAATGACTCCTATGCACAAGTGCAGAAAAGTGCCCTGTATAAACATTTAAGCAACTGTAGAGACTTAGCTGTACTTGACTTGATTAGAACCATGTCCTCCCAAGAAAACAAGCCACCCTGGTAGACCTCAAGTATAAACAGTTTATATAACAAAAGGAAGAAACTGATGTGTAAGAGCAAGAGGGAACTGACTCAGGGGGTCTATATCAGATGAACGAAAAATCCATTCATCGAATGCGTAATGATTAAAGCTTCATGGAAATCGAAAACGGTATTGTGGGGTCCCAGTACAGTGAGGATTAGGGTATTTGCCCTTTCCTCACTGTAGTGTGATCTCGGAGTTAGAATATATATTTAGCGGGGGGGGTGTGTGGGGGGAGCAGCCCCCCACAATACCATTTTTGATTTCCGTGACGTTTCAATCATTACGTATTCGATGAACGGATTTTTTCATTCATCTGATATAGACCCAACTCAGCAGAGGAAGAATTTACTCTACAGCTTGAACAAGCAAATCAGAAATCTTGTAAAGTCCTCTAAAGCTAATTACAAAGCTAAAATAGCATCCCTAGCTAAGGATAATCATAAAGCATTCTTTAACTGCTTCCAAAATCTAAAAGGGAATGCCTAGCTATGTGCCGAACTGATAGTAGATTGTACCACTCATACTATACTGGGACAAATTGCTAACCTGCAATCTCACAGATTTGGTGCAAACTTCACCCCCCCTCTCCCCACCAGCCATACCCCAAAGCATACCTGATATCAGTCCTCTGCCTAGTATCTCTAGAAATCAGCTCACATCTGCAATCTCAAAGGCCAAAACTTGGCCACAATGGGACCAGATAACTTCACAGGTTGCTTATTAAGCAATCTAAAACAGGATCTAGCAGACCAACTTGACATTTTCTTTAACCATATCCTAAGAGCAGGCTTTGAACCAGCAGAGTGGAGAACAGCAACAATAATCCACTTGTTCAAAGGGGAGCCATCAACCAACCTTAGGAACTATAGACTCATAAGTCTAACCAGCTCCATCTGCAATGCCATGGAAAGAATCATCGAGGGCCTTATCAACAAGTGCATAGGTGACTTTCAGACTTTAGACCCAACCCAGTCTGGCTTTGTTAAGGGTAGATCATATTTATTAAACTTAGCAGACTTCTTCAATAAAGTCACCAAAGCCCTGAATGAAGGTAAGACAGTGCATACTGCCTATCTTGACCTAACCAAGGATTTTGACATGATTCCCCACTCAGGTATCATTGAAAAGCTCTCCCAAATGTGGATTAACCCTTATGTCACTAGATTGATAGCCAATTTGCTCATGAACAGAACACATACTGTCAAAGTTGGTGACTCCACCTCTCCCAGCAGACCCGACACCAGTGGCATACCACAAGGATCTGTGCTGGGCCCTTTACTGTTTGGAATCTATTTCTCGGAAATCCAGGGTAATGTAGATGGCATTTGACTTACCAAGTTCATTGATGACAATATATTTACAGAAGGGGCTAACACAGACAAATGACTGGTGTCAAAGCCATGGTCTAAAACTAAACAGAAAAAAGGGCAATATTATCCCCTTTGGAAAAGCAGAATTCCCTGCTAATTACAATATTGACAGCACCTCCCCCAAGTTCAAACCCAGTGGTGTGAGATCTGGGAACACAGGTAGATAACAATCCGAATTTCGACCACCAAGTTTCTACAGTGGTAAGGAAAGCCTTCTACATTGTGCATCTCATGAGTAAGGGCATCGCATCCAGGTCTAAGGATGTTATAACTTCATTGTAGCTGGAGAGACCACAGAGGTTTCTCACCAAGAAAACACAGGGCCTTCAAACTATGACATACGTGGATAGACTGAAAGCCCTGTCACTGTACTCTGCATCATATAAGCTGCTGAGAGGTGACTTGTGCCTGGCCTAGAGGGCAGTCTCTGACTCTGCCCTGATGGATATGCTGCACATCTACAAGTCAAATGGCACAAGAGTCACTCATTCTTGGGATTTTAACCTAGCCTGTGACATCGACAGAACATGCTGGAGAGACAGGTATATCGCTCAAAGATTGCTGCTACTCTGCAATCAACTTCCAATTCACATGAACCAGAGCTCCTTGCTGACCCTATTCAAGTGCAACCTGGACAAATGGATAGAAAACCACAAATTCAGCTCGGAGATCGCACCCATGTCCCTCACGGACAGGGGTAGTCAGTTTATCGTAGACTCGCTTTGCAAATAATGCCCATCTAATCAAGGACAATTGAAGCAACCCAGGATTAACATGGCTAGGTTTGTAAGGGCTCTAGAGCCACTACCCTAGTAACCTCCTATGATGATCCTATGAACCTATAATCCTCTGTTATCATACACTTTGCTAATGTCCATAACCTCTTTTCAAAGTTTGCTTAAATGCCTCTTTAAAGTTTCATTTTCACTTCAGTTCAAAACTGAACAAGTATTTCCTTTTTTTGTTTTTGTTTTTTGTGAAATGCTTTATCCACATAAGAATGCCATATATTACAGTTCCTTTTCTTCTCATACTCCCCCAAAAAACTTACAGTCTCAAAAATAATGTCACAAAATGTCTCTTTATGAATAAGAATAAATGCTCTTATTTCCTGAGCCTTCACTCCCGATGAGACCATTAAATTATCCCAAATGCCATACTTGCCCATTTTTTTCTCCTCTTTATTCTGAATTCTTACCACGAATTTCCTTTGATTCTTGTCATTTCCTTTCATCTGTTCATTGTTTATCACTTTCCCTGCAGTTTCCTTAACAGTTTCGGTATATGATTTCTTTTTTTGGCAATTTCACCTCCTGAAACATCTTTTCCACTCCCTGGCTCATGCTACAACAACAATTTACCCAAAATATCATCCTGCAACTCTCCCGATTGGAGGACTGTAATAAAACATCCATCATTGTTTTGAACTTTTGCTTCCAATGAAACAAACATATTTTGCTGAAACAACTCCTCAGAATCCTGTAGACCCTCAAACACCACACCGGCATTTGTCTCTATGATATCTGCCATCTTGGATCTCCTTGAGCTGTGTACTCCCACCTGCCATTGTGCTAGTATCGAAACAAGCAATCTCCTAATGAAATGGGGAAGTTCCCTGATGCCCCGGCTGAATTTTCCCCAGTAGTATAAATACCTCTTAGGGTTTCTCCTAAAAAGAGGCTATGAGCCTAGTGAGACTAACCCCATCAAAAAAGGAGACATTAATAAATGGCCACCATGCTGCACTGTTTGGATATGATGTCCATAAAGAGATCTGTTGAGATTGTAAGTTTAGTCACATAAGTGAAGCTTAAATGCTACCAATGTGCTCTGTTCTGCAGTACTGCTCACCTGTCCAGTCTGGCACGTAGAAATATTCTATTGTTCTACCATTTAACTGAGAAAGGCTAAAATAGGGGCTACTAACTTCTTTGGGTTTGCTATGCACAAGAGCAAACTGAGGGTGCCTGTTCCTGTAGATAGTGTGGGGGCATTCTCTCAAGAGTTAATGACTTTCTTCTCTCCTTGGTCTTGACTTTGCCCATCTGACTCATCCTGGACAACTTTAGCATCAGAGCTGATGAGGAGTATTTTGCATTAGAAGGAATATGAGTTTGCTCAGGTAGCTGCATCTGCTGCCCACAGATTTGGGCAGAATTTGGACTTGGTGTTCTGCGTAGGCTTCATAACCACTGGCTTTGTGGCGGAGCCTTTCACATGGTCTGATTATTTTTCATGCCATTCAGTGATCAGTGGAATGTCTTGACCTTAGTCTGCTGCAATGTACAACACTGGCCAGACTATCCCCACAGCTTTTGTGCTGAAAGCTGCAAGACTGCAGAAGTAGAGGCTCAGGCTGGTTCACTGATGCCTATAATAAGGCAATAATGAACTCACTTGATCTTTTAGCTTCAGTTATTATATGATCAGTTTACTTACTTGGTTTGGGTTTGAACTTCCCAAACTTAAAATGATTACTCCAGCAGGACAACATGCTGGCCTGCTTGAGGATAGTTCTTACTGGATAACCACTTTCAAGTATTCTAGGCAGAGACCTCCCAGAAGATTTCTTTATGCTAGTCCTGAGAAATCTCTAAAGTATGAAACTCACCACCATGCACTCTTTTGTGGGTGGTGAGGAGGCTGTGCATTCTGGCCTGTCTGTCACTGAGAATGTTTTATTTGATGGCAGTATTAACTGGGTGCACAGTATTTTGATACAAAGCTTGCCTTGATCATACCCAGAGTGGTACAAAGTGCTCTCGCAGTCCTCATGAATCTTTCTGAGGACTATACATCATCTTGGAGTTGGTGTGTTTTTTTACCCGATTACAATGATTTTGTGTTTTCAGCTCATATGCTAACACCAGTGGGCTGGATCCCATCCTACCAGGCTTGTGCAATATTGCCTGGAGGTTCTGGATGCAGTATTTTAGTAGATCATGCATGCCTCACTTAAGACTGATATTTTTCTAGCAATTCTGAAGGAACCCTTGGTCACCTCCATCCATAAAAAGGCTGTGTTTGCTCTTGATGACCTGGATAATTATACTCTATCTTGAACTTTCCATTTGTTGTCAAAGTTCTTGGAAAGGAGGTGTGCATGTAGCTGCATTCTTACTGGGAAAGTGGTAGTTTCAGTGATTCATTCCAATCCAGTTTTTGGTCTAGACATAGCATGAAGATGCCCTCTGTGATGTTTTTAATAGTCTCCTTATGGTGGGGGTCTATTATGCTTATTCAGCTGGGGTCTTATTGGATATCTTGCCGCCATTTGATGCCACTGATCATGAGGTACTGTTGCACCATTGTAATATTACTGCAGTATCAAAGGAGTAGACTGGAGTTGCTTTGCCTCCTATCTTTCTGGAAAAACTCAGAGAGTAGTGTCAACAGTTTATTCTTCTCTTCTTGATGTGTGACAGAACTCATTCTTGGGTCCATTGTTTTTCATGGTGCATATGCTTCTTTTGGGAAAGATTATTTGGAGGAAAGTTTTGCAGTATCTTTTTCATATAAAGACACAACGCTCTGCCACTCCTTCTTCCAGGTGTATATATTTGTTAGTAATGAGTTATTAGAGAATCTGTTATACCTTCACACGTGGATGATTGAAAATTGATTGAAGTTCAATGCATCAGAGGTGGTTGGCATGATAATATCACTGTATGGCAGTAGTCTGCACCAGTTTTACCCCACAAAATCATCTGTAGTGTTGATGGTGTATATTCTGAGGGTGGTACTTGATGATCTGATTCTGAGGGACAATTTTCCATCCAACATTGGAACATTTTATTTCCATCACAAGAATATCACCCTCTCATTAAGCATTTTATTCCATCTGAAAACCTTCCTGCAGTGGTGCCTTCTTTGCTCTCCTCCTGTATAGCCATTGTAATGCATTGTACCAAGAGCTTCTACTTTGCAGCTTGTATTGAAATCTGAAGCCTAGCTACTTAGTAAGGTATCTTACTTTTATGATATTACATTAGTTCTGTATTGCATGCCAATTAAACATGTTATCTTCAAATTTCTGGTCCTAGACTATCTTCAGTATGTGACTTGGGTCATCACTATTTCAGGGAATTACTTGCCCAGTATTGGCTATCCCAGATCCTCTTGCATGGACAGCTTGAGGCTGCTGATGGTTCTGAAGATGGAATTGGAATATTCTTTCAGTCATTCTTCTATCAAGGAAAGGCCACTTCTCTGGAATATTCTGCCAGCTTGGCTGAAGATTGCAACCATGGTTAGCGATTTTAAACAGCCTTTAAAAACATATATTTTTTATTTAGCATGTAGTGACTAGCCCTGGCTTTGAGACTGAATCACCCACCTTTCCTGCTGTTTACCATAAGTACTTGATGTTTATTCTGTTTTAATCCTGCATTATTATTTATTTTGATATTAGTTTGTTTTACGCCTAATTTGTATGCAGTTTTCTAACCTTGAACTTAAATAGAATGCTTTATCTGAATTATGTAACTGGGCCTTTATTTTCTACAGTGGCCAGCCAATACTCAGGTAGATCACACTCTTCTGAAAAAAAATTGAGATGGGCAATATAGAATGTGGCTGCGCCTGTGGCCTGCACTGTAAATCATTTGTTAACAGCTGACCTTGTATCTATGGAAGACAGCCAATGATCTATATTTTGCACAGAAACAGGACAATGATTTGATTGGAAATGTTAAGCCTAGCTCCCTCCTAATTCTTTTGCCAATGGCTCTAGCATAGCTAGTGGATAAATGGATGTGTGAGTTTCCTAAACTCATATGATGTGTTTTGTGGCATCTATGTCAGATGACTGAGTTTTCAGAAACACAAAATTCATGTGGTCGAGATCATATGTGTGATTTTCCAAAAACTCAAACATCAGAAAAAAACCCACAAAAAAGACAAAACTCTACATTTTTTTTACATTTCTGTGGGTGGGCAAGCCTGCTCTGCACCCCCCACACCCCCCTGCAAATTATATATACCAACTCTGAGATCCCACTACAATGAGGAAAATGTTAACTTTCTGGATCATCACTATACCTCTCCCTCCATTTAAAACTTTCAGCTTTTCAAAAACTCGATCATACGGTCTCAATCATATGAATTTTGAGTTTCTGAAAACTGGATCAACTGATAGCGACCCATTTTGGCACATCTACCAGAGGAATGATGGCTACTCACATAACTGAAACAGCTTGTGTTATTCCTGGTCCTAACAAAGCCAATTGCTCTGTTGTACATACCATTTCACTGAATAAATTACCTAAGCTAGGAGTAAATCAGGCTCCCTGCAGTGGTTAAGAAGTAGACCCTCTGACAGTTTTCAGCAAGTAAAATGAATGAAATCAGTCTTCCTCTCTCTCTCTCTTTCAGTATCTTTTTCTTACTTCAGTGTTTGTTCTGCAATGACAAGACTTCAGCAAGGCGTAGTTCATAGCCCCCAGCTTTGCTCCATTTTTGATGCTCAGATGTGGAAGATCTACAGTGTAAATGGTAACATTCCCACCTTCACAGCACCAGCAGTCAGTCTCTTCCGTAACTGGTGTCACCTTCTTGGACAGTTAAGCACAGCAGCAGCAACGACTTGACACTATTTCATTTAAGCAATGGCTGTCCTGCCCTGTTTGATGGAAGGTGATACGGTAGATGCTTGAGAACCCTGTTATGAATAGGTACTGGAATTACTTCAGAAGTCAGATCTGTTGACTTCTTCTCTAACCAAGGTTTAACATTCTTATGAAGTATCAAGGCAACTTTTGCAAAGCTACACAATAAATAAGACTTCACTTTTCCATCTCTTTAACCTAAAAAATAAGAGTTGTTATAGCCAGCTCTACTCACTAACCTAACTACCACCAAATCCATTTGCCGTAACTTTTTCAGTCAGGAACATCATTTCCTAATATTAGTCATCATTTTCAACTGCTTACAAAAATAAGCTAATATTCTCGTACTAATTGCTATATACCTCAACTGCAAGGCTCAGTGATTTTTACATCAACAAAATATATTCTAGGATAATTGGAAATACAAGAAAACTGAGTCGCAAAATCATATATGCATTGCCATTTCCTACCCTCATGCTACATCCCCTTCTCAAAAAGTCAAAGCAGGACGGGCCTGGACTAAATTTATGGGTACCCATCCAGTCATCCAAGCTTAATTTGAAGGATGCTAGAGTGTCACTTCATTTAACTTGTAGAGGAAGTTTGTTCTCAAGGTAGGGTATGTCTTAGCTAATACAATTGCCTTTTCAGTACATTTTATGTATGTGGTGGTGAGTTAATCCTTACTTCGTGTGTTACTGGAACTATATGACTTGGGAGGTACAGCTCTTGCTGAAATACTGATTGTATGGAGTAGTTACTGTTGCAAGAGTTCATATTTAGAAGCATGCTTCTGCCAGCAAGTGCAATATTTCAAAAGGAGGGAGGATCTGCCTATTGCATGGCAACCTGGCAATTTGTTATCTGTAGTTTAAGGTACAGTTCTGAAAGTGGCATTTTGGAGCTGCTGTAAAATTAATATTTTGTTAGTTGAGACTTTCAGAAATATAAGTATTGCGATACAACAGACTCTATCCCCACATAATTTAATTCCTACTTTATACAATAAATATCATCTCTCTTAGACACTAATACATCTGCCCTCCCTCTACCCATAGCTCTTCAGTTTTAGTCCAATACCCATCTCATTCATAATGAAGTTGCTCCTTAAACTAAAAGCTACCTCTGCAGCTGTAGAACAACTACCATCCGACTACCTAAAAATGACCACGGAAGTCATAGCCTTCCCTGTGTCTACACTAATTAATAAGACCATAGCAGAAAGATATGTCCCATCACTGTGGAAAAATACTACATAATGCTACTGTACAAAAGCAGCATATCTACAGAGCTTAATAATTACAGACCAATAGCAATTCTCTTCCCCCTCTCCAAAATATTAGAGAAATGCATCCATATGTACCCAATACAATTCCTAATCACAAATAACCTGCTTTCAGAAACACAACATGGCTTTAGGCCTCAGCACAGCACCACTACTGCTCTACTACATGTTGCCAGTATAATACACCAACATAGAAACAATGTCTGTTTGTGTCCACCATGTTCTTAGACTTGTCAAAGGCATTTGGTACTGTCTCACACCGACAAGTACTCGTTCAACTCTCCTCAAAAGGACTTTCATGAAACTCCTTGTCATGGTTACTTAGTTACCTATCTAGAAGGCAACAAGCTGTTAAATGGCAACAAACCTATTCATCCTTTTAAACAGTTACTACAGGTGTCCCTCAGGGCTCTCTCCCTGGGTCCTTTTCTATTTAATATATTTATTAATGACCTCCATACCTCCACTCACCATGCTAGTTTAGTTCAGTATGCAGATGACTCAACATTAATATGTGCTGCCTCAACAATAAACAAGCTCCAAGACATTACCCAAAATTCTTTCTCCTCTGTAGAAACCTGGTTCAAAGAATGAAACCTCCTACTCAACCCCAAGAAAACTAACTTAATGCTTTTTACCTCAAAAAGTTGCCAAAATCAAAAGCAATCTTTCACCATAAAGTCGGAAATAATACTGTTATTGAAACTGGAACTCACAGTAAACTAGGTGTTATAATAGATGACAATCTGAAATGCGGCCAGCATATACTGCACACCATTAAATCTACACACCAGAAACTAGGCTCCTTTTATAGGATCAATGGATTCCTTACAGATACTGCAAGAAAACCTCTAATCACCACCTTCTTACTGCCAGCTCTTATATGTTGTTATGTGCCGCTCCTATCCTAACAAACTTAAACAATATTCAAAGAAAGAAACTAATCTCCTACTACAATAAAGTAGCTAAATTTGCCACCAGTCTTCCTCATAGGACCAACCACTGCCATAGCTTAAAGCAATTAAAATGGCTTGAAAAGCACATCTACCTAACAAATTCACAACTAACTACAGCCCACAAACTCCTTCATTATCTAGAAAAATGCCCTGCACTAAAAAACATATTACTGCCCCACTGTCCAGCAAGGGACCTGCGTTCTAGTAACAAGTTCTTACTACTCACAAATAAGTCAAATAATGTTGCAGGAGACTTGCTGTACATCCAGTACATTGCTAAACTCTAGAATAGTATCCCCACACAAAAAAAACTCTCAGACGAACTCAATAATTTGAAACCACTGTTTAAACAACATCTTAACTATTCCTGGTCCTGCACTTGCTCATCACCAGGTTAAGACTTTGTGCTCACTGTACAAAAATATCCAGATATTCTCCTTAAACAGAATACTCTCAGCCTCCCACTGGTATGACAAAAATATTTTTATATATAACTGCTGCCTGTACAATCCACAAAGTTGCTCATGCCTCATGGGCTTTCTATTTAGTAACTTCTACCTTTGCAAAATCTTAGAATGTGTAACTACTATATGTGTATAAATGTAAACGTAACTACTCTGTGTTTAACTGGAACTAAGTATAATGCAATAGAAACAAATGGTGCGTTTATCTGTGGGCTTTTATGGAGAATAGGGAATTACCCAGTTAGATTTTCTTGGTAAACAAAGATAAATAAATAATATTCTTTGATGATTCAACCATACACAATACACTATTACACTCATTCATTACATTGAATGTTTCTTGTGATATCCTATATTTAATGTGAACATCTGATTTGTGTGAAAATCACAGTTTATATTAGCTTTGGACTATGTTATTTCCTTCAGCGCTCTATTACTCTTACTGTCTATAGGGGGCACTGCAGTATAGCAATGCTGCTCTCCCAAGCAGCATTTCCTAGTTTCATTTGACTTTGTGAAGTAGGTTTTTGCAATAACATTTACACTGACTTTGATAATATGCTTATATTTCTGTGTCATTTTTGTCAATCTCGGTTTATAAACTTAAGTTTCTAATTAGTGCCCCAATGTGCTGGATGGTATTCATATTTTATGCTAATCAGGTTTTTATATTTTTGGCTGGAAGTACCTAATTTTCAAGAGCTTTTGTACATATTTTGAATGTGTGCAGGTTGAGAGGCATGCCTGTCGGACATCACTAGTAAACCCTGCTGAGACAAGCAGGTAACAACCCCCCTTGACTTGTTGCATCCTGTTGCTTAACTAGTGCTTTACCCACTGAATTACATGCAGACTGATGTTCATTACTTTTCATTTCTAAGTTCTTCCCTTATGTGAAGTAGTAAATACCTTAGCAAGGTAAAGATAAAGAGACGGCACTGTGGACCCCTCATTGTGTACTATTGTTACCTCTTCAAGGAATGACATAAAATTAAAAATGTAATATCTCCTGTTAACAGTCCCATAATATTCCATATATAACAGATGTAGGAAACCCTTGTATCATTTTGAGCAAGCTCCATTATGACTTTATTTTTATAATTTTACACAGAATACTAGATTGGCTTATGGGTCCAAAACTGCTTTTAACTGGTGTAACCCCCCCCCCCCTTTTGTGAACTGGTACAACTACAACCTGTATATTTAGTTAGGGGCATATTTGCATGGTAATGTTTTGCTTAACATGACTAATATGGGTTTAGATGTTTTCCTTGATTCTGTGAAGAAAATCACCAAGCATATTTTGGGTTCCATGGAAAAGGGCTTAGCCTGATTGAACTTATTTGGCCCAATATGATCCCATTCCATTCGGTCTCTGCACTCATGCTCTACTAATTATTCCTTTTTTTAACATCAGCTTCTGTTCTAAATTCTACTAAAAACTCTACCAGTGATGGTCTTTCATTTAGGACCCCCTATTTATTTCTCTTTGTCTATACTCTATTATTAATCCTTGATAGGGAATGCAATCTCTAACCTCCAGTCCAAATAAATTATTGGCATGTTCCCATTTTATTACATTTCCCTCTCTAATTATTTGCTTTCAATACCTTGGTTCCTTTGCCAGTTTTCTCAAATAAATTCCATCCCCCTCTTGCCTATTGCCTGTATCCCTAGTTGCAGTCATCCCTATCAGCAGAATCTGCTTTCTCCATTCCCATATTGGCTTAGTTCTTAGAATAATTTCTGCTGTTTTATGAATATAACATATGATTATTGTTATTCTCCTTAAAGGTCTGCATCCAAAGTCCCATTCTCTCCTTGTTTCTTGAGCTTCCCCCCATTTCAACATCATCACTTTCCACTTTGAATTATATGTTTCTGCTTGTGCTGTGTATAGGAGTCTTAACTATGTAGCTCTGAAATACCCCTTCAAGTCAGGTAATACCAGTCTGCCTTGTTCTGTTGGAAGAATCAACTTAACCCACTTGACTCTTGCCTTCTTCCTTTCCCAAATAAGTCCTTCAGCTCTTTATTAATTGCTATCCACAACTTCTCCTCTGGTTGATAAAAATATGCCTGACCTGTGAATATGATTAAAGGGGCTAAAAACATTTTAACTGCTTGCATCTTACTGTCCACATCCATATAACGGAGCTTCCAAATTCTACATTTTTGTAGTATCTTTTCTTTAGTCTCTTCCCTCATATCCTTAGCTACCACACCAAAATAATTTTTAACCCATATTCCTAACTACTTCATTTTATCATGATCCCATAAATATGGATATAGCTGAACCAATTCAGGTGTGGGTACATAATTTACAGCTATTGCCCTTATTTTAGCTTCATTAATTTTATTCCACAGCACTGCAATGTACTTTTCTGATTTTATCAGGTATAAAATAATATCATCTGCAAATAGAGCCAGCTTTTCTTGATTACCATACCAGTTATAGCCTTGAATTTCGGAGTTCCTAATTTTCTTTGCCAGTGATCCCAAATATAATGCAAATAACAAAAGAGAAAGAGGACACCCCTACCTGGTTGTTCTACTCAAGCAGAAATTATCAAAGAAGAACCCACTCACTTTAATTTTTGCATCTGATCCCTCATATAGCCTCCTAATCACCCTTACAATTTTATCAGAGAATGCAAATGCTTCCATTGCCCTGCTCATAAAGTCCCAGATTACTCTGTCAAATGCTTTCTCTGCATCATGACCCACCAATAACAATTGCATTTTCTTATATTCTGCTTCCCTCTGGATCATCAATGTTCTGTTAATGCCGTTGAATGTTTGCCTCCCCTCCACAAAACCACATTGATCCATATCTATCAATTTTTGCATCACGTTTACCATTCTTTTAGTCATTATAGACATGTACACTTTATAATCATGGTTTAGTATTGAAATAGGCCTGTATGACGCTGGGTCTGATGGATCTTTACCTTCTTTAGGTATTACAGCTACCACCGCTTTCTTCCAGAATGTTGGTATTTCTCCTTCTCTTAAAATACTGTTAAACAAAACCTTCCAGATCTTTATCAGTTTTTCCTTCCTAGCTTCCAAACTTCTACAGGAATACTATCTATCACTGGAGACTTTCCTGTAGATTGGTTATACATCATCATTTCTCTCTCATCTACTACTATCCTAATTGCTAGTAATTGAGCCTCCTCTTCCTCTAGCTTTGGCATATTTAATTCATACATAAACATTTCCATTTGTACCTTTTCTTGATTTCCTTGTTTCTCTGCTTTATACAGACTTTCAAAGAATTTCATAAATATTTCTAATACTGCTACAGGATCTCTTGTTATCTTCTTTGTTACAGGCTCCCTAAGCTTGGCAACAGCCCATTCTACTTTCTGCTGCCTGAATCATTGTGCTAAAAGTTTATGTGCTCTAGAGTTGATATCAAAAAACAGTTGCTTAACAGCAATCTTTCTAAACTCATGCATATTGTCGAGCTAAGCCCTTATTTTCTGTGTAGCATTCTGCAGTTGCTCTTCTTGTTCTGTGAGATTCCCACTATTTTGCAATACGTTAACATTTGTCAGGGCCTCTAAATAATTTTTGTTACTTCTTAACCATAACTTCCTTTCTTTTATTATCACCCTATTTTAAACTCCACTTTAATTTTATCCCACACCCTATTTCAGAAGAATTTTCTATCTTCTCTAATAGCTCTTGAATAATTTCCACTACCCATTCCTTAAATTCTTCTCTTTTCAACAGATAGGTGGGAAAGTGTCAGTGTCTCATTTTTATTTCATTACCGTGTTTTTATTTTAGTTATTATTAATGCATGAACTGAAGTAATTATTGGGTGTGTATCAAGACTTTCAATTAAAAGCACATGTTCCTGCGAAATGTAAATTCTGTCTAGCCTAGCCCAGTTTTTGTATCTTGGGGAATAATATGTAACTTTACTCATAGTGCTGAATTCACATCTCTCACAACAAATATTTTCATAAATTTCTGCAAAAATTATGTTTTCCTTCTGGGCCCCAGACACATCTTGACTGTTGCAAAGCAAATTCCCGTCCCCACCTATAAGTAATATTCCTTGCTGAAAGCTAATTATTTCTCCCAGAATTTTCATAAGCTCCATTATAGCAGTTTTACGTGGAATATAAATACATGCCAATGTAATCCTCCTCCCTTGCCAGCAGCCCCTTAGTACTACAAAATCTACCATTATTATATTATTTATCTTTTTCTATCACTATTAGAACTCTTCTTGCAACTAATATAAGTACTCCTCTTTTCCCTTGTCCCAGGTGTTCTGCTGAATAACCATCCTGAAAACCTCCTTTCTTTATCAAATTCACATGTTCAGTTCTTTCCAAGTGTGTCTCAGGTAGCATAGCTATTTGCAGACTACATTTTAAGCCTAGTTAATATCTTGAGATGAGAATCAAACCCTGTACTTGGTGTCTATGAGCTGAAGAGCTTAACCATTATGCCAAAACTCCCCCCTACCATTTTTACTACCTGGTTAAGAAAGTGATGCATGCTTCTTAACTTCCAGAATTTCTGCTTTATTCTACCTATCATCTAGACAATGAATTACGGAGCAACAAAGGATGATTTGCAGCAGGTGGAACTAATCATAAAACTCAGAAACTTTGAAGGATAGAGTAAAATGGCTACAGCACCATTGCGAATATTCAGGCTGTGGTATCATTAGGACATGCATACCTCTCAAGTGTATCTGATTATGAAGAATGTTTCTCTTTTTGATTTTTGCAAAATCTATGCTCTTCTCCATCTTTGAATTGCTTGCTCTATCCCTCCTAATCCCTTCTGATAATATAAGTTTTGGGAAAAAGGTGGTAGTGCTAGATTTTGTATACTAAAAAGGACAAACATTAGGGTTATAGACCACCAAAAACATCAAGATGAATGCGTATCAGTCGTACAAACAAAACTTGTAACCAAACCAAACAACCATTGGTATCCAGCAAAACACAGAGACCCCACAGGAACTTCAGCACCATCCACTTTAATATTAATTAATATTAAAGTGTTATATGCTTTGCTAAATGCCAATGATTAAGGTTTGGTAGAGCTATAGACTTCTTTTACTTCAGAAAGTGCATGCCACTTCACATTCTTTTGTCAACTTTTCAAGTCAATAGTACTAGTATTTTGAAAAGTGTCACTATTTGTCCCTGATTATTTCTGGATTTGTCCTTGATTCTGGAGGTAAGAGGTTGTAAGCTATGTTTCTTACAGTTCCACACTGAATAAAATGGGCTGTCACACTTTCAGTGTTAATATTTTGTTTTATAACTGATATCTGTAGTAAAGAATACTTAATCATATTAATTCATCAAAAGAATGTTTTTAAGATTAAAGTAACTCATTTTAACCATTCTTTGAGCTTCCTATTTGAAGTTATTAGTAATTTGTAAGTAAGTGTTCCATATTTCTCTATTTATTCTACACTATAAGACGCAGTGTTCAACATTTTTCAGATGGAAGGTTGAGAACAGACTTTACAGAACTAATCTGATTTCTGTGAACCAAGCTGATGTGGTTGGTTATTGTGTATTTTAACAGAACTAGAGCAAATTACTGTGGCCATTTTTTTAAAATTTATTTCATTATAATAAAATATCAGAGGTGTGCACAATGTCCCTAAAATTGCTAGGTATGGCGGCTGTTCATGGGTGAGAATAACTGACCCAGGCTTACTGTTATTTGTCAATGTTAAATGGTCATTATTCTGGCCTTGCATGACTAACATGCATTTGTGTGAAGTAAGCTGGTGTACTTTACTATGGCTGGTGTTATAGTATTGCACTTTCAAACAAATTTCAGACACCAGCTTACAAAATCTTTTCTGAGCAGCATATGTTAACAAACTTTTATATGAATATCAATGGTTGGAAAACATAACAGTAATTAGCAAAATAAGAAAATAAATAAAAGCTGCAAAAGAAGAAAAAGCTGCAAGAAAATGCAATGCCTGGCTAAAAGGGCATTAGCTAAGAGAAATTCCTCTCTCTTTCAGTGCATAATTATCAATATAAATAAATAGTTACATTGATTGGAATTAATGTCTCTAAAATTCAGATGTAAACCAGCTAAAAGACTTCACAGTAACCCTTAAAAATGTCAGTTCAGCAAGCCATTAGGATAAAATTAGCATGAAAGTGTCACAGCAGACTGGAACAAAGGGTCACACACTGATACATAATTTGATGTATTGTAACAGCAGGGAATATCTCTTCTATTAGAATTCTTATAAACATGTATTAATCAGTAATTTTATATCAGAAACATTCCTAAAATACATGGGTAGAGAATATATATCTGCAAACATCAAAGGATTACAACATGTATATTGCTTTTACTCCATATGCCGTCTATAAAATGAAGGACAGGAACAGGTGCTATGTCTTATATATACATGCTGTACTGAAGACTTGATTATATGAAGTTCTTTTTCATTAAGCTTTTGTATTACTTCGTATGTTGCAAACTTTCATTAATTCTTAATCATTGAATAGTAATATCAAAACAGATATCAAATGCAGCTGGAAAAACAATGAATAGTCTTTCATATTAGAAGGTTTAAAGAAATATTACTATCATGATAAAGCTGAGTAAGGAATGCTTGCATCTTTATTGTTTATAAAAATGAATTGTCTCAGCAGCATTTCTGAAAATAATTGCATGACCAGATTAGGCCGCAATATAGTAACGCACTCTTCCCATTCAAGGAAGAAAAGGTAAAATTATTTTGTACATAACAGCATTATGCAAAACAGAAGGGCAGGACTGTATCCTTTGAGAAAGTATAAATACCTTGTGTCCAGTTGCAGTCCTTGTCAGTTCCATGGAAAATAAACTGTTCTGACCCATCCGTTGTGCTTTGCTTGCTTGCTTGTTATACTAACTGCATGCTGTTTTTCCTCATAGATATAGTGCTTCGACATACTTGTACAGATAGCTATTTTCCTCAAAGATACCATGCTTGTAGATACTTGTACAGATAGCTAAAGTCTGTTTGTGTGAGTCAGAGATGGACTACATTACTACTGTAATTATTATTCATCTTTATTGCAATCAGATATCTGAGATACACACAGGCAACAAATTGACTGTAACTGCTGGGTACAGGGCTGTCTTTGTGTAAAAATAACTGATCCAGCTATAGTTAGATTGTTAGACATAAATCTAACACTGCAGGACTGGCTTGTGAGAAGCAAGTTGGAATGCTTTTGTTGTGGCATTTTTTTTAATCACAACTGGGCATTTGAGGTGCATGTTTATAATCAGTAAAGTGACTGCAATTGATGGGCTCAGAGACTGTGCATCAAAGTGACTTAACCCTGTTATTTTATCACAGTTATGTAGTCACTTGAGATGTTGGATCTAGGTGTAATCCAGGAGTCCAGTGGTCCGTTTATGTTTTAAGTATTTTATGATAAAATATAAGCTATTAAAATATATTACTTTGATTTAATACTTAGTAATAGCATAGATTAATGATACCTAATCTGAAATAATCTTAGGTTCAGAAGGCCAGCAGGTGGATGGAGTGTTGTGTAATAGGTGGGGAGAAAACTCCAGCCAAATGGTCCCAAATGGGGGCTCCAGTTGCTAAGGCTGGACTTGCCAGAGCATGAGTAATATCACTTTTGCCAGCATAAATCTTATTGGTAGTTATATAAGAGATGTTTCTTCCTGTTTCTATTGCATTCTAACATATTTTGATTGCTTATTGTGAAGTTTGTTGAAACATTTTTCGTAAGCACACTTGTATGCCATAACTAGGAATAACTTCACTGTTAACTGATAAAATTACACTCATAATTTTATCATTCAGTTAGCTGATGTAATGAAAAAATCCTTTATTGTGTTCAACCTTTATGGCCAAGCTGAAGTCTTGGATATGGAAGACTTGATAACAAAACCAGTAGTTTTAGTACTTTATTTATTCTAGACATATTTTTTATGACTAAGGTAATTTTTGAAAGCCAAGAAGAACCTCTCTTTTTTACGTCTTATTAATTTTTTGATTACACTAATGAGTTTTCTTATTGAATTTGCCTCTGTATTTGTATCTTACCACTCTGCTTCATAAGTGCGAGTCAAAAAATATCATAGTTATTAATTAGTATAAATGAGAATCAGTAGAGATACTAATTTCATGTACTGCAGTACTGCCACAGTACCATGTAGTATTATGCATTGATCTGAGGGTAGTTCATGTGAGTGGAACATACCATTTTATTTATTTATTGTTAGTTGGATTATTCCCACTAGGCATAGCCTATTTTCAGTGGAGAACTGACATGATATTCATAGGGGACATATAGGCAGGGCACAGAGAAAATGTCCCTATATCTTTTTGCAAAAAGTGCCATACGATCTTCTATAGCTACATGAAGTACTACCAGCTTAGGCAGATAAGACCCCAGTTGAATGTCTCATTCAAATTACAACATTTCAGGAGTTCAGCAACCTTTTTATATTGTAATACAATGTCAGTGATGGTAAAATGAATCAAAGTACCTGGTTTGGGGTTGGAGCCCGCACTTTTCTGATCTTTGAGAATCAAAGATCGGTGTGTTTCGCTTCAATAAAAAGAAATACAAAGTGTCTTACAAATGACATTCCAAAATCCTTCCCTGGTACCATACTTATCACAGTTCTATTGTGAGCAGTAGACAGGGAACATTGCAGAGGCGCTAAGCACTACTCCATATAAATGCAAGCACTTATTCCCCATAAAACTACATTTTAAAATTCCCCATGTCTTAGTTTTGCATACAGCAACTACTTTGCATGTTGAGAATTACTGCCCCGTGAGTTTAATGTTACACTTGATAGAAGTCTATATCCAAGGTAGCCAACCTTTGACCCCTCATGTACCATCCCCTAATGATCATGAAATAAGTATCTGAAGCTATAGATATGCAGTTTCCTATCATCACTCCAGTCGTTCTGGTGGAAGTGGTTTGGAGATGGTACAAAGTTTCCAATTTTCAAGCAAGTTACCATGCAGACATCGGTTGCAGTGAGTTCATTCAGTGTAAAAAATACCTAGTAAATATGCAAAAATTGAAAGACATTGCTGGGTCAGCATTTTTTTTTTTTCAAAAAAGCCTTTATTAACAGCAACAACAAGATCAACAACACATCAGGAAATTAAAAACCAACCAAGAATTTAAAAAGTACTTTTAATCAATAACAATGTGTCCTTGGAGAGTGTCTTGAAAAACAAAATACAAAAAACAACAATTTATAATAATTCTCCATATGAAAAAAATCTATCTCTACTTTAGGATTTTTCATATTGCTTATTAACTAAACAATAAAACTAGTTTAGTATAACCAAGCCATCACATCCTCTGCCATAAGCATACAAACTAGCTACAGATGTGTTCATATTTAACATGCATTGAGATAACTTACACATTTATGAACTGCAGCACTGAAAGGTCCATGTTTTCTACTTACCCAGTGTAATTTGTTTCTTGTGACCAGTTGCTATAGCCAGGCTCCTTTTCCATAATGTGATTCAGTAAGTCAAAGACTTCTACAGTCTGGGGAGATTGAACAGATCCTCTTACTAACATTGATAGGTTCAGGAGTTTATTTTCCACTACGAATATATGGATCCACTTTTAATCCAATTAAAATAAGGATTGGGACAGAATTGTTGGTTCAGTGAGTATGTCACCATAAATGACCTGGTGATTCTTCTTAAATTTGTCTAGGAAGTAACATTCCCTAAAATGTGTGACCAGTCTCCTAAGACATCTCTCCAACACTTCCAACAAAGCAGGCTAGACCCTGAGTAGAATTTTTGCAGTTTAGAATGGGTGTAAAAAAGTGAACACACACTACCTTCTGAAGAATCTGAATCTACTACATTTAGTAGAATATCTCAGGGCCTGCAACAACATTCCCCAGTGGTGACAAGAAATGAATACACCCAGTTCTGTCTCCCACATCACATGGAATCTATTGGGGATATCCTCCTTAGTGCTTATAAGAATCTACTACAAACAGCTGACTGTATCTTTCTATATGGCCCTACCTGTTAAAATCTACTGTATTCGATAAGGATGCTCCTGTGGTTGGGCCATTAAAATGTTTATCTTTCCTATTTATCAAACTCAAAGCTCATATATTTTCTTGAAATATGTCTCTAGTTTGAATGTATTGTGTAAATCGACTTGGTCCATAAGTCTATTGAAATCTAAGAATTACTTATGAAAGGAACAATTACTAATTTAACTGAGCTCTTCCGTTATTTGTCCTTTCTGCATACCCCAACATTTGACATCCACAATATAGGTCAGATTGGGTAACCAATTTAGCGAATTACAAAGAGTCAAAGTCCACTTGACCTGCAAGGTAACATCAAAGCAATCACCAAACCTGGATTATTGGTTTGACAACTGCTATTTGTTATTCTCTGTTAAAATTCACTGGGTCTAGTAAGCTGGTTTAACATGAGCTAATTCCAGCTACTAGTAACTGACATAGAGATTAACTCTGAAACAGCTTGAGCCTACCTACTACCAAGCGGAGTTCAAAGTTTGAAAGACCCACCCCCCCACCCAGATTATTTGAGGGTGTAAGTATTTTCCATGCTATCCTCGGTTTAAAGCCAGTTATAGTTTAAAATTGAAAAGGGAGAATAGAAGGGACGTATGACTGAAATGACCATCTGCTTCTACAAACTCAGAACCTGCCCTGAATCAACTACCCTGTTAAACAACCAAACTAAGAGGGGGAGAATAAATTTCTCTCTCATACAGCGTATCTCAAACAGGATGCTATTAGGGCCTGGAGTTTTGCCTTTGCCTGTGCCTTCAGTGCTAACTCTACATCTTCTTCAGTAACTGACACTATTAAGCAAGATGCTTTGATGGTCTGCGGTTAGGAAATGTTTAGGAAGTGCAGGTATCTGTCCACATCCTTAAAGGCAGGGACACCCCTCCTTATCAGTAGATGTTATTGTAATACAACACAAATTGTGGTAATATCTCCCTCATGGCTTTTACAGTTTTCCCTGTGGTTGAGTTGCAGAGCTTAGCTATCATCCTGTTAGAAATCAGACATCTGAGCCTTAAAGCCAAATGGTTTAATTTGAAGGAGAGTTTACAAAAAATTTAAACATTTGCAGCTTTCTTTATTTGATCAGGTCTGTAATGCAGAGTGTTATGTATCACTTCCCTCATCCCCTGAAACCCTAGTACTCATGTTCTGCTCTGCCTTTATTGCCTCCCTTTAATAGCTATCCAGTTTAGATCTAATTCTCACTGGACAAACTCTACCAAAATCAAAACACAACTTATGCAGGCCTTCCTTCAGAGACTTACATTGCTGAATAAGAGCAATGTACTCTCCATCAGGTATGCTTTACATGAAAAGCACTTCCAGCCTCCTGATAGAGTGTTCCCCTTTGCAGAAATATAAGTGAACCCTCCAAAATCTTTCAATATATATTTTGTGATTGCCATTAATGTTCATCATCATAGGAGAGTATTCTGAGATCATTACCAGGGCATACTTCAAATTAGAAATTAAGTGTAAATGTTCTTTCATCGCCATTATCTTATTTATCCTAAATAGGGAAGAAAAAATGAAGGGAAAACAGATAAAAGATTACATTTAGAGATGGATAAGGCTGTACAGACATTTTCCATTCCCATAGAGACATGGTATCTTTTGATGTATTTGCCAATAGTTGGGATCTTTTAGGATCGAGGACCAGAATAAATCTCACCTGATGTAAACACTGAATTCCAGTCTTTTCCCTCAAATAACCAATACTTCTTGTAAAACCACCTAGTCCCTAAGCAATTTCATAACTGCTTCTTCAGTACAATCTGGAGGGCAGTACATATTTAGAATAGATAAAAAATATAAAGAAAACTTTATTAATATAAATATATCTATCCTACTTGTCAGCTAGAAAGCCCATCAACTGAAGGAGGTGCACTTATTAAGTAGTGTAATTACTCCCCAGTATCATCACCCCCACGCAGTAATATGCACACAGTAATACAGAGAAACCTGATTTATTAAGCCTTACATGCTCCTACACTGAAAGATGTGTCTCCTGTTGTGATGCTCGTCCACTGGCCCAGTAATCAAGGAGCCTCAATCCTCACCACCAGCACCAGTGAGGGGCGTACAGATTGGGGTGATAACAAGTAGACACACAGTAAAGTACAATTTCCCTTAAGAGCACACAGAGATCACAGTCAATATGGGGCTGGTTTCTCCCTTTCTCTCCAGATCCTCAATAATACTTCCCACTGGCACAGCTATAGGGTTCAGATCTCAGCCGAGTAGTCAAGCCAATACCTCCAGTACCCTCTCTGTCCATCCAGTGCTTTCTGTCCCTGCCCAAGTAGCTGACACACACACACTTTGAGATTGGTTTATATACAACCACACAGACACAACTGGGGAGGGCTGGCACAGGTTCTCCAGCTATGCCCCCTCCTGCCAGGCTATAAGGGAGTAATCACTGCTACCAACTACTCTTATCAGCTACTAATAAGGCCCTTCCCAAAGGGTGACCAATTTCACTGTGTAATATTACTGTTATCCAAATAGTAAGTGTGCCAAACAGCAAGACTGTTGGAGTGGCTTGGACAGTATCACCAAATACATGCAATGTACTCTAAGAACTTAAATTATCTCTACACAAAACAGCCACAGTTGAAAGATTTAAAAATATTTAATAATAAATAATAAAAGCACACAGCAAATCTCATCAATTCAACACAGTGCTAATCGAGTTCAGATATCACAGGAAACTTTTAAAACAATATTGTAGGATAGTCTGAAATAAATATAGAAAACAGCTAGGCTAATCTGGCTATATTTCTATCTAACTCTAAGAGAAATACTAAAGTCTAAGATCCTACTTACAGAGCAAAGCAAGTGCTGGTGAGCTGATGTCAGCTTCAGACAAAATCCAAAATGCTCAAATCTTATTTATTTATTTTACATTTGTTTACCTGGAAAGTCTGACAGGGACAAAGCCCATTTTCAGTGGAGGCCTGGGGAGAAATGCTCTAGATTCATGTCTTTAGAATGTTGGAGTGAACTGGAACACCCAGAGGAAACCCACACAAATGCAGGGAGGACATGCAGACTCTGCACAAAAGGTATCCCAGCCGAGAATTGAACCGGAGACCTCTTGCTGTGAGGTGACAATGCTAACTGCTGCACCACTTTATGGAAATGTGAAAACCTACACATTGTCTATGTATTATCTCATGGACATGGCAGAAGAAAGCAGAGCATAATTATCATAACTTACAGTGGAAATTATTCTGTTCCTGTTTTTTTTTTTTATAGGTTCATAGCCATATTTATCCCGAGTTGTCCCAGTTGCCGGTGATTAGGTGAGTGATGTTCACAGAGGTAAAGGTCTATGGTAGTCAATGCTGACTTCCTCTGTCCAGGGGGGATATGGGTGCCACCCTAGGAGTGAATTTGCAGTCACCCATCCATTGAGCTAGGTTGCATTTGAAGAGGGTCAGGGAGGTGATGTGTTTCACGTGAACTGGAAGCTTGTTCCAGAGAAGTGGCAGTCTCTGGGAGATGTGACTATCTCTCCAGCATGACCTGTTCATGTCAGAGGCTAGGTTAAGATTGCTGGAGCAAGTAACCCTCTCACAGTTTGATTTACAAATGTGTAGCATATCCATCAGGGCTGGGTCAGAGATTGCCCTGTAAGCTAGGCACAGGTCACCTCTTTGCAACCTGTAGGAGACAAAATACAGTGACAGGCCTTTCAGTCTTTCTGCATAAGATTTGTTTTGTGTACTCTTTAATTTATTGGTGAGAAACCTCTGTGGTTTCTCCAATTGTTGTGCAGGTGTCTGGTGAGGTACATGCAAAAAGGAGCATTGTGCTCAATTATTGGTCTGATGAGGGCCAGGTATAATGGAATTATAAAATCCTTAGCTCTAGATGCAATGCCGTTACATATAAGATGTACCACACAGAATGATTTCCTTAGTACTGTGTATACATGATGGTCAAAGTTCATATTGTTATCAACCTGAGTACCCAGATCATGTACAACTGGGTCTACACTTAGGGTGGGGGGGTGCTGTCTATGATGTAATTAGTAGGGATGTCAACTTTCCCAAAGGGAGCAATAATGCCTTTTGTTTTACATTTAGCTTTAATTCATGGATGTGGCACCAATCATTTGTCTGTGTTAACCCTGTTTGCAACATATTAATATAATTGGGGAACTCAATGATCATTCCCAATTTGCAATTGTCAGTGAACGTGGCCAGCCACAGGCCTTCCAAGTTTGTCTGGACTTCTGAGATATATATTATGAACAGTAAGGGTCCCAGCACAGAACCTTATGGTATGCCACTGGTGACTGGTCTTTTGCTAGAGGTGAAGTTGCTCATTTTGACAGTATGTTTTCTGTTGATGATCAGTTGACTGCCCATCTGATAATTTAAGGTGTTAATTCCCAAATAGGGGAGCTTCTCTACAATACCTGAGTGGGGGATTGTGTCAAATGCCTTGGCTAGGTCAAGATAGACAGTATGCACTGTCTTTCCCTTATATCAGGGCCCTGGTGACTTTCTAGACATCAGTGGGGTTTAATAGGCATGATCTGCCTTTAACAAATCCAAACTTGGTTGGGTCCAGAGTTTGGAGATTACCTATGCCCTTGTTAATAAGGTCCATAATGATTCTTTCCATGGCCTTGCAGATGTGGCTAATCAAACTTAGGGGCCTATAATTCTCAGGCCTGCTCGATGGCCCCCCTTTGTTGGATTACTGTTGCTGTCCTCTATTCCACCCGAACATAGCTGATTCACAGGCTGTGGTTAAACAGGGATCCAAGTGTTTAAAAGGCAACCTGGGATGTTGTTTCATCCTATTGATGCCATATTTTTGGCCTTAGAGAGCACCGAGATGACCTGCTCTCTTGAGATAATAGGCTGAGGAATGGTGGCAGGTATACTTTGGGGGTGACTATAGGGGCCAGGAGGGTGAATCTGTCCACTAGCAGGTTGGCTATTATCTCTGGTTGAGTATTGGTGGTGCCATCCACAACTACTTCAGCGCACAGCTGGGTATTCCCGTTTGGATTATGGACATAGTTAACAAATGCCTTGTGTTTATCCTTAGCTAGGGAGGCTATTTTTACTTCCTAATTAGCTTTGGAGAACTAGACAAGATCTCTAATTTATTTGTTTAAGATAGCAAGGGATTTATTCCTCTGCTGATGCTGAGCCAGTTCCCTCTTGTTCTGGGACATTAGTTTCTGTCTCTTGTTGTATAGCCACTAGGGTGGCTTGTTTTTTCGTCAAGAACTGGTTTTAATCCAGTCAGGCACAGCTGATTCTCTGCTTCTAAATGTCATTTAGTGGATATTCAGCAGGAACTTTGCTCTTGGCATCACGATCTTTACTTTTCTTTGGACACCTTGTAATACTATATGCTTCTGTTGAAGCTGTTCAGGACAAAAGGAATAGAAAGAAGAAACAAGAGACACTATGTGCCTTCACAAGTCCTAGAAGGCATTCAGTCATATTCATGCATCTGTTTATGGTAATACGCATTCTTAAAGATGTGCTATTGTACCCTATAATCTGTTATCAGACTTGAAAGTTGGAAGGGGTATTTGATTTGATTTTGAAGTCCACTGCATGCTTCACTAAATATAAATGTATTAATTGAGTTTATATGCTGTACCTGTAAAAAGCTAAAATGTTTATGTCTTGCTGGTAGGGCAATGTTCTTTTAAACTATAGCCCATGTTGTGACTAAAAAGGATGTTGATGATATTATATTGTCAGTTCATTTATATGCTTATCAAACAATCAAATATAATAAATAAATATCCTATTTATTTATATTTGTATCTGATGTTTTGAGAACTATGTACGGTGTAAACATAAACATCCATTTAAATTAGCATAGTAAGATGCTAATGGACCTTTGATGGATACCAAGGGAATATCAGTCAGTTCAGACTCTGCAGTGGAGGCTCTGCAATACATTTTCTGCTATTCAGTGATGCACTGTTTTTTCCCCATGGGTCTAGCCTGACATGCAAACAAAAGAACATCACTGACAGTAAATATCAGGCAGTTGCAAGTTCAGCACCAGGTCACAATAGCATCAATATTGCCTGGTGTGCACCATGCAAACCATCAAACTCAAAGTAGTTTTTTTTTTATCTGGGAAGCATTTTATTCACTTGGTGCTTCAAATACTACAACACACTTATTTTGTTAACCAGAATACATGGTAACTAATCCACTTGGCAGAGTAAAGACTGACTTTTGTCTCAAGTGCATGGCTTGGTAGCATTGTATATAACTTAAAATTATCAAATAGGTTACAGCAAAACAGCAAGTATAGACAAAGTAAAATATTACAGTTCAAAGTTATCTGCATGTGTTATGTTATTACCTATCAATGACTAAACTAGCTGGAGTGCAGCCATGGAGCAGTTGAAGTGCAAATGCTAGAAGGAGACATTTCTCAGAAACAAATCTGCCAAGACACAGATCAAAGACATTCATACACTGCAGATGGATAAGATAGTGTAATACTTTTTAATAGTTATTTTTATTCCACTAAAGTGTGAACATCAAGCAACCTCGTGGCAGTCTAATAATCCCCCTGCAAATCCTTTCCTGGCAGACTCCTTGTATTCCCTATGCTGGGAACGTCTCCCCAGGGGTAGAGCTCCCCCTCTAAGGCAGACTCTGCTGGGCTAAGTGATGGGATGAGCTGTCCAAGAGGCCATCCTCCATCTGTGTGGAGGATTTTTGTTGCCCATACCCCCCACCAAATGCCATCATCATTTTGTAGGCTTGGCAACAATGAAAGGCTAAGCTGAACATGGGCCTGGCCACCCCCAGTCATTAAATGAGTCTTTCCCCCTGGCATCCTCTACACACCAGCCTGGCATCATACCTGTGGATTCTGGCCTCACCTGCATCGACTGGTTGATGCTGTGGCACATCCTTCCCTGGGATAGGCAGGCCTATCATCTCTGCTGTTTCGTCACTCTCCCAGGTCACTAATGAATCCCAGGTCAGCTAGGCTGTAGTCAGGGCTTTATCCCTCTCTACCACAAGAGTGACAATACTTGGTGTCTCTGGCCGTGCATAGCCTTTCAGAATATGACAGCCATTTAACCTGACTTTTATAAGATTAAGCATAATGAAAGTACCAAGGAACATGCAAAAATTTAATGGCGATGTTGTAATAGTTAACAAATATCGGACTCCTAAAATGCCAAATTCTTTTAATAAAACAACAAAGCTTTCAGGATGGACTCCCTTCAAAAGTCTGTCTCAAAAGGTTTGTTGTTTTATTAAAAGATTTTGGTGTTTTTGGAGTCTGGTATTTGTTTTGTTTTTATTGTGGAGTTTTAATCGTTGACTCCAATTAACTGATCTACGATCCAGTGGTCTTGGATGCTGTAACAGCTGACAATGTCATAATTCCTTTGCACATTAACCTTTGCACTGTTAGTTATCCTAGATGTGTTATATCGGTGCACTTGTTAACATAATAAAACAAAACAGATGGCTCTTGACATTAGGATCATGACAATAAGAACACAATCACTGGTCCTTTAAGTTCTGTAAAATACATATGCCAACATGACTATACCTCTCTCTCTCTCTCTCTTTCTCTCCAGTTCTTGTGTACACCATTTGTATGTTATTTGTGTACCCTAGACATACAGACTTGGATTGCAAATCAGTCCCACATAAAGTAGTGTATCACACTAGTGACCCATTAATATCACAAAATCTCATAATAAACCCTTCATACAAAGCTGGGTGGAATGTGCTCATATAGTGGACAATTTTGGAAAATGTGCTTTCTGTGCATTGTAATCTCTAATGAAATACATCACAAAGCTGTTTTTTTTTAATATAAAAAGTGCATTCAGTTTTGGCCTGCAGACAAAGAAGAGTTCTGTTTGTGTGACTTTTTCTTGTTATCCTGAAGTGACATCACATGCAGAAGTGCTGTTGCTTAAAGTATTTTGACTGTATTTGATCAGACTTACCACACAGCATTCTGATTCATTCTAGCACTGAAAACAAACCTTTCTTTGTTTTCTGTTACTAGAAGTAGGATGGCATTCTTTTGAAATTAGAAGATTTAGAAGTATGTATTCCTGGTCCCTTAAAGCTCCACAGAATTCATAACCTTCACTGCACATTGCAAGCCTACTTTAAAAAATCTTTGTGTGGGCGGAATGTAATTTAAGGAAGGTAAGTGTTGTACTGTCTAACTTGTTAAAGACCACTAGCTATAACTGTCACTGTTGATGAAGAATGTCACATTAAGTGATTTTCCAATGTATGCAAGAAGAGGTTGAAGGTACCAAACCCACAGCTACAGAATGAAGCTCATAGCATTAACTCACTGTGCTGTGCTGACAAAGAGACATTTCTTCTTAAATGTCTGCACCTAGTAGCTTGGAATGCAGTGCAACAATTATTTAAAATGAATTTACCAGCCAGCATTTTTCATGTTAGATAAATATGCACAATATATTAAGGTGCTTCAGAAATGTCACTTTTTGCTGCAGTTATATCAGAAAACCTAAGATGTCACCATCTGCTTTTTGCCATGTTATATATTAAACTGGATTAAATTATTCATTTTGAGAACTTTTTTAATTCTGCTTTGCCTGTACTAAATATGCTGACACACACACACACACACACACACACACACACACACACACACACACACACACGCACACACGCACGCATGCACACACACACACACACACACACACACACACACACACACACACACACACACGCACGCACGCACACACACACACACACACACACACACACACACACACACACACACATGCAGATATACCACCTCATGATGTTTTCAGAAAATACTTTGTCCCTAATAGCACCGATACTGTCACCTACTGTCTTGGAACTAGCTCAGTACAGAAGAGATGTCGTTGTGGAGACAATGAGGTGCAACTAACTGTCACTTAATCAAGAAGAAAAGGGTCAGCATAGAGTGGCTTGAAAAGAATAGTGGACAAAAGACATCACTATCAGTAAATGCAAGTGGCACTGGCTTTCTGAGGTGATAGATGAGCCACAAAATGTCATCCACTGGTGACAGATAGGAATCTATATTCAGAAGTTAGCTCATACTATGGCAGACAAAAACTGAACAAAAAATAAAATCTGTGCACTGACTACCTGCAACTCCTCAAGAAAGGCCTGTAGTAAAAATGAAAGTGCAAACCAATTCACGTGACTCTATGATCCTGGGAAAATTATAGTGCTTATTTTAAGCAACCACAAAAGAAAAAAAAAACTTTTCATTTTAATTATGCTCATGTGGCATTTCTGGCTGGCTTTTGAAATTTTACCTCAAAATTACTAGTTACAAGTGCTCATGCTTGTGATGGGAAAGCTCCTTGCTCTCACTTTTAAAGTCCGGTTCTGAGAATATTTTATTTAACACTTTAATACTTTTAGTGCATGTCCACAGGTTTAGTAGCCTCTTATCTTTTTATTCAGTCCAAGTTCCATTTGTGGAAATATGTTGCAAGTGAAAGTCTTCTCTCCCTTTCCCTAAAATAATAATAAGAATGATTCTCTCACAGCCACAAGCATATGGAAGCGTTCACAGAGAGTTTTACTGCCATTCTGTGTTATTGCTGGCACTTTAAGGTTCTAAATGACAATGATAATCTGAAGCCTTGTACCACATGAAATGCATTATATCCATTGTATAAAGTCTCCTGACTCCATTTTGGATCTTGTGAAATTACACTATAGACCCTTGGGGCCTTAATTTGTCTTATTCCCGAGAAGACAATTTAAAATCTAACAAATTGTGGCAAGGTTATTTTTAGCAAAACAGTATGACTGATGCATGGCATGCTAAGAGACACCATCCATTTCTAATGCATACTGTGTGATTCCTAGAGTAACTTAACCAGACAGTACTCTCAAAATGCCTCTGTAAAAAGGCATTTGATTGTAATAGTCTTACCTAGTTAAGAAATTAATAAAAAATGAATGCCTCAGAAACTATGCCAAGGGTTTGGAAAATCTAAGTGGATATCATTATGAAGATGCCATTAATTCAAGCTTATTTAGACAATCTGGATTTGTACTGGTTAGGATATGGGTCATTCTAAACATGTGTTGTCAAGGGATCGGTTATCAATTAATCACACTTCAAGATATGGTCTAATATTTGCTGCACAAGACTATCTGATTTAAATAGGGGGTAGCCATAGTCAGTTTTTATATTAGAAAATATGTGAAGAGGAAAGGGTCAAATGAAATGGCTGCACTCGGGTCAGCTATCAATTTAAGGGACTATGGTAAAGAGCATCACTTACAACAATTCTAGAGTTGGACAGCTTGATCGGAAAGGAGGCTACATGCAACAAAATGAATACAGTAAAATTAAAATATGGAATAACAAACGAAGCATCTCAGTTCTCATGGGACAAGGTTAATAAATAAGCTGTTAAAATCCATTTTTGGCAGTGCAAACAGCATAATTTGAAAATGATCTAAAATAAGTTTATTTTTCCAGTGCTTGCTTAAGAGAAGACTGACTATAAAATAAGTGTCTACCTTTCCTGGATTGCTGCAGTAAATGCATTTGCTGGATAATTTACAAATATTGATAAGTGTAATTTTTTTCATTTCTAGTATTTAAGCTTCTGTTGTTACATTTCCTATAGGTTTCTGGCATAATGCTTTTTATTGTGATAATTGGTGGATTTGTTTATAAACTGTGACTGTGATGGACTTTTACAACCATTGTGGTTTATTTTTGCCTGAGAAACAATAGGTTAGTAGAAGTGTTTGCAGTAAAGACGTCAAGCAGTTAATAGTAGCAATGTTTCAGCCTCTTCACTAATCTGTCTTGATAATTTACAAATGAATAGTACATTCTACCAAAAGTGTCAGTGAAGTTACTGACCACACAATCAAATAAAGAGGACCATTTCAACCAGTATACAACTGCTACATCTCACCTACAAGCTATCAGCTGATATGCACTTAAAATAGTTAACATAAGATGTGAAACTGTGCAAAATTAAACCTATGGCTTATAAAATGAAGCAGACATGAAAAGTTACTATAATAATAATGACAATATAGAGAGATGCTCAAGATGGCAGCAGGAAGTATTGAGCAGTCAAAATTAAAGTTGAGTACACTAGGTCTGGTTATATGCATGAAATGCATTATTGTATCCTTTGGGAAAGTATCAACCCTGGGGAGTTACAACATTGACAATACACCCCGAAGAATTGACCTGGTTGTTTGGGATTCTGGAATTTATGCCAACAGTGTCCTAATGTTTCACCAACATGTTATCTATTGTAATAAGGAAATTCTTATGTATTACACAGCTTACACACAAAGGGATTGTGTCTAGATCTAAGAATGTCATTTTCTCCTTTTACTCAGCCCTCATTAGGCCAATCAGTGTAATGTCTCCTTTGGCATGTATCGTTCCAGAAGCATGCAACAACTGGAAGGCCCACAGAGATACCATACTAAAAGGATACAAGGCCTAAACAAAATGTCCTACATGAACTGACTCAAAGTCCTATAACTATACTTCTACAGACTGCTAAAAGGTGACGTGTCTGGCATACGAGGCATCCTCCAACCCAATATTGATGGAGCTAATGCATATCAGCAAGTCAAATGGCATCAGAATTGCACAGTGTAGGGATCTAAACCTCTTCTGCAACATCAGCAGAACAGTTTGGAGAAACAGGTATATCTCACATATACAGGTATATATACCACTGCTCTGAAACAAACCCACTAGCCATATAAAACAAAACTCATCCTGGTCCGTATTCAAGCACAACTTTGATCTATGGATGGGTAAAGGAAAATTTATCTCAAGACCAACCCCCCCCCCCCCCCGCCATACTACTGATGGACAGAGGCAGCTCCTAAATGCTTTATCCCATGCATGGGTCTACTCAAATTATATATGTTATGATCCTAATTATTCACATGAGGGGTAATATATAATTATCGACCATAGGATGGATAAGGCCAATCTAACACCAAATGGGATAGGTTAATTTAAGCACCCACAAGGGCATCTAGCCTAATATTTGTCTATGAAATTATGAAAATATGAAATAAAAAAAATGTTTGTCTTTAAAAGTCCCAGAGACCTTTCTGTGCCATAACTAAGGTGTTATAGACTCTCAACCTGCAGAGATGAATCAGCAGAAGATCATGGTCACTGACTAAAAGTTTTGTAGGAAGTGTAGTAGCAGAAATCATTTTGCTAAACTGTGAAAGAAGGAAAATAAGAATGTTTCAAGGAATTCCCATGATATGGAAGCTAAAATTGGGAAATACACATGATTGCCAGAAGAGACAGGATACAGTAAACTGAGACAAAGAATTTTACTAGAGGCAATTGCTGGATTGAAAAAACCTATTATTAATGACACAGTCATTGACTTTAAAATAAGCATAGGTGATACATGTAATATCTGACAAAATCTACATTGAAAGTTTTGAAATTACAAGACACAGTGAATTATTCAACTTGTACTTGCTGACATACTTAAGGCATAATGTAAAACCTGTGGGTCAGATTCTGTCATCTTATGAGTACAATAATAGGAAATATGTGTTATTATAAAAAATGACTATTTGGATCAGACTGTAGACAATGCAAATATATTGTGTTGCTTAAATATGAAAAAAAAAAATATATATATATATATATATATATATATATATATAAACATTTTATGGTTATTCAAAAAGTTACTATGAATGTGAGAGGGGGAGATATTGTGAATAAAACTGAGTACATTGAGATGAGATGGATCTTGGAACTGGGGGCTGATCGACCTCCAGGCATAAATGGAGTGGTCCCTTTAAAACCAGCCCTTAAAAAACGGAGGGTAAAATACTGACATATGATTGGTTAATTGGAAGTTTAAATCTGTTTAAATATTGTTAAGGTTGTTATCTATTTTGTATGTTCATCTGAAGAAGGGCTTGACCTGAAAGTGCTTATGGAGAAATTTTTTTAAAGACTTTGGCTTTTATCAGGCCTGTTGGTTTGTTGGTCTATATTTTCATATTTGCTTAAATATGAAAAGATTGGCATGGTAAAATGAAAGCATAGTATGCAAGAGTAACATTTAAAGAAACATGTTGCTCAGGCGTATAATAAACAGACTGGTCTGCAGACAGACAAAGTAAATATTGCCAAGGTATGCAGAAAAAGCGTGTTGTACAGAATGACAGCTAATTCAGTCTGAGAGGTGCAGTCATCATTCCATGTGCTAACAGTAAAGGTTGTTCAGAAAATGGGTATTATTAGTCAGAAAAATACATGACAGATTTAGGCAATAGGGTTTTACGTAATTATGCACACTTGTTCATTTGGGTAAGCTTTACATGCTAGGAGAGTACAATATTAAAATATCTTCAGATACAGCTGCAGTAGTTCAAGCAACTGGCAGAGAATCAGTAGAACTTAAGAATACAACAGAGCAGAAGCTCAAAGAAATGCGATACTTGAATACGATTTTCAGGAATTCATGACCTGGAGAATAGATTAACAGTATAGTCACTGTAGTGAAACAAACTCAGAATCTTTATAGATCAACAAGATAATGAAAAAGCGCATTAACCATTGCTAGGCAGTTGAAGAAGCAATGTTCACCATGTCTAATGAAAAATCTTTTCTGTGTTTGATTTTAACAGAGGTTTCTGGCATATCAAGATAATATACATAGGTATTGTGGAAGCAGGCCCCTACTTTGGAATTTCATCAGCACAGATGTGTTTCATAAAACATAACACAAACTTTTATAAGGTCTTGACTGTATGGTGAGCATTACTGAAATTTCCACTCAGTCTTAGAGAAACAAACATTTTTTTTAATTCTTTATTGACTGGGTCTGTCACAGTAGGCTGTTGGCAGCAAATATTTTTTATCCTTTGTTGACTGGATTAGTCACAGTAGTCTGTTGCTATTTTTTCAGGGAAGACCCAAGGTGGCATTTTAAATACAACAGAAAATTTGGCTAGGGCATTGCAGAACTTCCTACTATTTTTGATGGGTGTTACGAGATTTTTTACATCCAACTGAGCTACCATCAACTCAAACAGATATGACCTCAGTTTGACATCTCATCTAAAAGATGACATACTCAGGAGGAAGGCACTTGTCTAATGCTGCATTGTAGTGTCAGCAATCCAGTCCTTCGGAGTGGGAATAGACCCCACAGCCTTCTATTCTTCCAACACTAAAGGCAAGTGTGCTACTGACACATAGTAGCAAATCATAGCAGTGTGGAATAAGTAATAATATCTTCTTAGTTAGGGATTTAAATGTTCCACATATAGATTTGCATACTTACATATCATGTGCTTCAGCTGAGGAAAAGCTATTACCCTTAATTATCCACATGGTGTAAGCCAGCATGTACTTATTACAGCTTGAAAAGAAACAATACTTGATGTTGTCTTAGCGTCACAAAAGTGGTAAGTGTTAACACTTTGCTACCAATTGGTAATTCATACCATAACTCGGTAGAATATAAAGTTATCACCAAAGGAAATGCACAGATAATATAATAAATGGCAATTTTTATAAAGATTGTTACAAAGCAACAAATATACTATGAAAGAAGTGGAAATTCCAGGCTGATATGGAAGAACACAATGTTAATTTGTCATCTATGATAAGCAGAATTATGCTATCAACAATTATATTCCTTCAAAGTTATTAACTCCATGGTGGAATAAAACTTAGAAAAATTGACAAAAATAAAGTTTAAGAGATAGAACATTTTGGAAAGATAACAAAACTCTAAAAACAGTTTTACTCTATAAGAAAGGTGATATTAAGAAACCTGTCTTCAACATGTCAGAGAAGACAGGTATGGGAGTAACAAGTTTTTTTAAGAGTTAGGAAGAAGTTATTAACTGCTGCAAATGATACAGTCAATGAGTTACTTAGGAAATTCAGTGTAGGATATGATAAATATTTTAAGCAAATATCAGGTAATACTAACTAATAAAAAATGATTGCGGTAAAGTGTTCCACTATTCCCACTGTGTGTGTGTGTGTGTGTGTGTGTGTGTGTGTGTGTGTGTGTGTGTATACATGTGCGTAGATATATATAGGTTTACTATTAAAATGCAGAATGACAGTTAGGCGACTATGGAAATGCCAAACGTTAGTTGGCCGATTTCCATATTGCCAACTGTGAGTCCCCTGTTCAGCGAATGCCACTGTGTATTTGCTCATACATGGGCGATGTTTATATTGAGCTCGCAGGACAGTGCAGATCAGGAGATATACCCTTTTCTGCACTGTAGTGCGATCTTGGCATTGGAATTGATAAGTTGCAGGGGGTGTAGGGGGTGCAGGGAGGCCTGCCCCCCTGCAAAAACAATACTGTCAGCGATGCGCAGTATGGATCTGGTCAGTACGTAGTGCTGTACAGTGGATAATGGTCTTGCAAAGTCGAATTCGACGTCTCTTTAATTAGGTTTCCAACATGTCCTATTTACATTGCAAGCAAAATGTAGGTCTTTAGAGCTAGTAGTTCTGATGTTGTTTGTTTTGTGGATGAGTAAAAGGTTCATATTCCAACCTAATTAACATTCCAAGCATCGAACATGTAAACCACAGTTTTGATAGCTTTACGTTTACATATTTGATGTTTTGATAGTAAACTATATATATATATATATATATATATATATATATATATATATATATATACACACACACACACACACACACACACACACACACACACACACACACACACACACACACACACACACACATATATCTCTCTCTACATATATATATGAATATATACTCGTAGGCTCCTAGGATCATAGGCATATAGTAGACTAACAACCACTAGGGCCTTTATAAGCATAACATGGAACCCAAATATCTCCTGCAAGTTATATGTTTTAGATATTTATATAGGGGTGATTGTTGGTTACAATATGATTTACGACTGCCTCATTACATCAGAGATGTAGGCGCCAGACCTGGGGTGAATTTTTGATTTTCCATCCAATGATCCAAATTACGCTTAAATAGGGTTAGGGAGGGACTTTCTTTCACATAGATGGGGAGCCTGTTCCAGAGAAAGGGAATTGTCTAAGACACATATCTGTCTTTCCAACATGTCCTATTTACATTGCAAGCAAAATGTAGGTCCTTAGAGCTAGTAGTTCTGATGTTGTTTGTTTTGTGGATGTGTAAAAGGTTCATCAGAGCAAGGTCCAGGGATGCCTTGTATGCCAGGTCTAGATCACCTCTCAGCAAAAAAAAAATGGGTACAGAGATAGGGCTTTGAGGAGATACACATAGGACATTGTGTTTATGCCCAGCATTCCTTTTGTAAGGAACCTTTGCAGATGTTCCAGCTGCTGCATGTGTCTGGTCAAGTACATAATGAAGGGGGCCTTTTACTCAATGATGGGTCTGATGAGTGCAGAGTATAATGTCATAATGACCTCCCTGGACCTAGATGCCATGTACTTACTTATAAGTTGAGCAACATAGAAGGATTTCCTTACTACCTTGGATACATGTTGGTCGAAGGCCACGCCATGTTACTGTCTATGTGTGTTCCCAGATCCCTGAGTAGTGGACCAACTCGTAAGCGTGTTTTATTGATGACATCCTTTCCTGGGAATGGCCAACTTCCCAATGACATTTCTTGGCATTCAGTTTTAAGCTATGGCTTTGGCATCAGTCATCTGTCTGTGTTAGACCCTCTTGTAACGTGTTAGCGTCTTGGGAGGATTCTATGACTGCTCCCAATTTGCAATCATCTGCCTTGGGAGGATTCTATGACTGCTCCCAGTTTGCAATCATCTGCAAACTTAGTTAGCCAGAGGCCTTTGACATTAGCCTTGACTTCTAAAAAGTTGATGCCAAAGAGGAGTGGGTCCAGCACAGAGTCATAAGGGAATCCACTGGTAACTGGACTTTTTCAGTAGGTGGTCTCACCAGTCCTAACTTCCTGGTTCCTATCTGTAAGCCCAGCTGGCTATCCAGCATTTTATATAGGGGTTGATACCTAGTATAACCATAAGTTTGTTAACAATGCCACAGTGGGCTATTGTATCAAATGCCTTAGCCAGGTCAAAGTAGACAGTATGCACTGTTTTATCCTCATCCACTGCCTTGGTGACCTTCTCAAAGAAGTCCTCCAGGTTCAGTAGGCATGACCTTCCTTTGGCAACCAAACTGGGATTGATCCAGTATCTGAAGATCTCCTATGTCTTTGTTGATTATTTGTATGATCATTTTTTCCACGGCTTTGCATATAAGACCAGTCAGACTAATGGCTCTGTAGTTTTCAGGATCGGTTGATAGTATGCACTTATTAAGAGGGATACATGGTGCAGTTCTCCATTCTCATGATACAAAGCATGTTTTAAGACTATAGTTAAATAGTAACTGCAGTGGCCCTGATAGGTAATAATTTAGATTAATCAGGAGGCATCCCATTCCCAGGATATTATAGGGACCCACTGAGGCTGTATTTTTGGCATTAGTGACAGCAGCCAGAACATGCTCTCTCTCTTTATAGTTGGAGGGGTTCTATTTGAAGGCATTTCTTGGAAAGTGACTGTAGGTGAGTGGGGGGTAAAGCTGAAACTGAATTTGTGAGTCAGCAGATTTGTTATATTGTGTAGCTCAGTGAATGTGTAACCGTTAACCACCAGTTCAGCACACTGCTGTGTGCTGCCTTTGAGGTTTCTGGCATAGCTGAAGAAAGCCTTATGGTTGCCTTTTGCCTGGAAGGCTATCTTGACCTCAAAATTGGCTTTATTGGACTTAATAAGCCCTCTTAGATGCCTGTTTATTTTGATGAGAGAGTTATTATCTTTATGAGAGTTACATTTCCTGATTTTTGTCATGTTTTTTTTTTATTTTGTTGTATAACCTGTTTAATCTGGGATGCCACTAGTGTGGTTTATTTTTGGAATTAGTTTTGGGCTTATGTCTGGTAGATTCAACAGCCTCTATGCAGTCATTGACAAGCTATCACTTAATAAAAGGTAATTTGCCTTGGAATAGTTCCTAACTGTTACTGGGTTTACTGGAGTCACCAAGTTGGTTTTGATTTTGAAGGAGACAGCTTTATGGTCATATTTTACCAGGGAGGATGTGATATTGAGGGTGGTGTAGCATTCTTCCATATTTGTGAGTAAGAGTTACAGTATATTGGAACCTCTACTGGTTAAGGGTGTTTGCATTTATAAAGTCCAGGAACCTCTGTGCCTGCAGATTTGGGGCCATGTAGGATTTCCAGTCTATTGAAGGATAATTATTGTTCCCATATGTAAAGTGTTAGGGTGGATGGTGAGTGTTTCCAGTAGGTTTAAGTATGTGCTATGGGTTTCATGGGATATAGAGGGTGACCTATTACTTGCTAGGATTTAGTACGGAATTTTATCTATGGTGACCTGCAGAGGAAGAAACCCCAGTCCATCATTATGTTTAACCAACCTAGAGGTATGCTTTTATTTATATATATTGAAACAGCTCCACTTTTAGTCCTTATTTGTGCAGCTACTGGTATAAAAGTGTGGAAGGCACTGAAACTTTGCACTGCCGCAGTACTCTCTGTAGCTTTAAACCATGCCTTGGTAACTGCACAGATGTCTATATTCTCCAGGATGAGGAAGTTTAGGCTCCTGGAATTGAGCAGTAACACCTTCAGGTTCAGTTGAGAAGATTTTACTATGCCAGTAAGTTTGCCAATTTGGCATTGTCTAAAAAGGCTTTATGGGGGAGGATAATGTTTTAGCCAATATTCAAAAGCCTAGAGGGGTCATGTGCAGACCTTCCTTGGCAAAGCAGCATGGTTTGTTAAGCATGCTTTTTCATGCTGAAAAATATTGGACACCAGAAACTGAGCCAATTGTTAAAATCAGTCATCTTTTGTTGGTATTGTGGCATCATCAGTAAAATGCTGCTCAATGCTAGGCTCATACCAGCCTGAGACACATAGTCAGAGAGATCTTTAATGTCTCTCTTCATATAGTCTAGGGAGGTATGTCTCAGATTATTTACACCTACATGTATTTATTTATTTATTTAACATTTGTTTACCAGGAAAGTTGGACTTGGAACAAAGCCAATTTTCAGTGAAGGCCCGGGGAGAAACACTCCAGATGCATGTCTTTGTAACATGGGAGGAAACCGGACCTAGAGGAAACCCACATGAATGCAGGGAGGACATGCAGACACCACACAAAAGGCACCTCGGCTGAGAATAAAACTGGAAAACCTCTTGCTATGAGGTAACAATGCAACTGCTGCACCACTGTGCCCTCCGACATGGACAATGATAGAATCATACTGGTAGCTGTGGTGCAGTGACTTGAGTGTGTGCGTAATTTGGCAGATCCTGGCTCCAGATAGGCAAGTAACCATAACCTTTTCCTTGTTCATCCAGGTTAGAGGAGCATCCTTATGTCTTACAATGGAGTCCCCTGTGACTAGAGTCCTGGGAAGTGTTTGCTTGCCCTATAGGCTTTGTATTTGGGGCTCCACTGAATGAGGCTGTATGTATGTTGTTATGTGTTGCTTTTGTTGGTTGCTTTTGGGTTTGCTGAGGAAAATCTTTGCTGATGGGTGTTCTAGGATATCTTTTTTGTTTACAAAGATTGCATTTAAATGCCTCAGGATACGTTGGTCTATGTGTGCGTTGTGTGCTACATATAGGAAGTGCTGTGTGTGTGTTTTGACAACCTGATATGTGCTTCTATGTGAGACTTTAGCCTCCAGTGACATTGTGTATGTACAGCTCTCGCATACAGTATCTGTTACTTTAAGGACTAAGGGGTTGTCAGTACACATGAGACAATCACTACAGTGTCTCAAGATACCCATATCTACCAGGCTGGCTGCTAAGGAATTAGGAAATTACATATCCATGTTATCTGGTCCCCTACCACAAGAGTGAGGCATATGGGAGTTAAGAGAAGGCTATTAAGGGTACATTTTTGGGAGTGGGTTGTAGGCATACTCAGCTATAAAATACTAAATGTAACAATATTGTCATTTGATGCACAACTAGTTGCTTTAAGCCTGTCAGTGTGTGTAAGGTATTTGTCTAAACTTACTGCTTTATAGGGGGTTGCTTTATGGGCAGTTCTAAAGGGAAAATTTGTTTCTAGATGTTTCTGTCTGTACAGGGCACTGGCATGGTGAGCAACTCTGTGCAAACGTGTTGAATTTATACTAACACTGGAAATACAGAAAACTGAGTAGTGAGCCCTCTGGCCAATAAACAACAACAATTAGAGCACTTTTGTGTGCTTCCCAAACCAGACAGACCAGGTTAACACCTATTGCAACTGAATGAATAATCACAGTCCTCCTAATGTAAAAACACATTTAAAGAGTGTGCAGAGTGTGAAATGCTACTACAAACAAGCTTAGACTTAGGGAAAGGCATATGGAAAGGCAATAAGTAATTCAAGATATCAACAGCAGTGTACTTTAAGCAGCTTATAAAAGTGATTTTTCAATAAAAGTATTATGCTTTGCGGAAATGAGCTAAGCACCATTCAACCACCTCAATAATGCCTCTCTCTCTCTCTATATATATATATATAATATATATATATATATATATATATATATATATATATATATATATATATAAAATCTTAAGAAGGACTCTACAGCAGCACCTGACAATTTAAATGGTTACTTACTGAATAAAATAAGTGCTTCCATAACCTCAGTATCACTATCGACCAGATATGTTCAGAATCAGTGTGGAAATGTCCACATATAATTCTGCTAATTAAGGGAGGTAGATCTAAATTATCTGATAATTACAGGTAAAACTCAGACATTATTACTGGCAAAACCTTTGAAAGGTTAGTGTTAAAATATATGAAACATCAACAGTTCTTTGAAAGCACTGACATTTTCTAAAATTTATTCACGAGTGGTTGATCCTGTTTAACAAACTTAATATCATTTTACACAGATATAATAACAGACAGACACAACCACATTCCAATGGATATTATTTACCTGGATATAACAAATGTTCTATTGCATGTCTCAATTTTCATCACTAATTTTTTGTTTTCTATTTATTTATTTGACATTTGTTTACCAGGGAAGTCCAACTGGGCAGACACCCATTTTCATCAGAGTCCTGGGGAGAGAAGCTCCATAAACACAAATACAGAAAGTTACCTTGATATGTTACAAAGAGAGAAACATAAGTTACATAGCATCAAGTAATCAAAGTTTAACAGAGAAAAACATAAGTTACGTAGCACAACTAATCAAGTTTAACAAAGCACACAGTTACATTTTAATATTCTTTGTATAGAGATATTCAAAATTTAGCAACGCAACAATATATGGATACGTAGAAATTTACTTTGTCTATTGAAGTTTTGTCAGATGCATTACAGACAATGTGACTGTCATGAGTACAATATGATTGATGGTTTCTGCAGTATTTAGAGTACTAGGCTGAAAATAAGGGGGGAGTTTAGATGGAGAGTCTTAGAAGAAGTAGAAGGTGAATTGCAGAGAGCTGCCCTGAAGAAAACAATCAGTAAGTACAAGGCAGCTTGTCCAAAATCTGTACTTTACAGGGAGAATGAGAAATGATAGATTAAAGGGAATGAGCAGTGGAAAAGAGAGTCTGATCCTGGCTATAAAAACAAAAGCATATATTATGTGAAAAAAGTACCAAAGGAAGCTAGAGTGTCGCCAGTCAGACAAAATCAGTGATGGCAAGCAGGGTGCAGGCTTGGGGGGGGGGCTTTAGTAATGAACGAGGGTGCCATTTAATGGCTAACAGCAGGATAACATATACAGTAAGGTAATATGCCTGAAATCATACATTAACTTATTTGCAGGGCTAGCAGAGCAGGAAGGATACATGCTGCAAACTTCCAGAAGCAGTGTCGCTGTTAAAAGAAACACAAGCAGACGTTCGGCAGTTTCAGGATTTACTATGTAGAAATATGGACATGAGAAAAGATAAACATGTAAATTACCAAAAACATCAGTGAAATCAAAGGCCTCTTGTGACCTGCACTGTTACATATAAGGAGGGTAATAGCAAAAACATTTACTAATGGGTTAACGGAGTGTTAAAAAGTATGCTGACACAAATACCAGTTGTATACAAGAGTATAAATTCTTAACATAGCAGAGGCAAATTACAGACTGTTCTTATGAAGATTATATTATAATCACTGGCTATAGTGCCGCTAAAACGCAGTCAACAGCATTTTTAGTAGTGATGAACAAGCAAATACCATCTCATAAATGCATATGTGTACATAGCACATTGTTATCCATTTAGTTATGTATGTATCATATTCAGCATTGCTTGTACTGAGGCACTGAAAGAACATGATTGGAACTCTTGCTTGCTTGCTTAAATGGATAAGGGATTTGTTACATGGGAGAACATCTGAAGTCCATATAGATGACGTTAAATCAGATCAGTGTAGCCCACTTTGTGAAGTACCTCAGGTGTCACTTTTGGGCCCATATTTATTATATGCATGTATGTCGTATGTCCTGTATTCCATTTAGTGATAAATACTTGGTGTCTTAAGTTTGCAAATGATTCAAAAGTTGCAAGCTTATCACAACTCTGAAAGATCAGGAAATCCTCCAAAATTATGTTGAGAATAATAATAAAGTGGGCAGAAAACAATGATATGAAATATAATAGTAAGAAATGTATGGTACTTTACTTAAGAAAAGATAATGTAGAATGTCATTAAGGTGTCAATAATTAATTGGCCCCCACATATACAAACTAGCAATCTTAGGATTCTTATTTACTAGTAATCTGAGGTATGCAATGCATTATAGGTCACAGGTACAAAAAACATTATGGAATAATTAAGACACTATTAAAATACATTGGTTCTAGAAATACTGATACCTATATATAAAAATATCATTAGACTTATACTCGATTAAGGGTGTTTTTTGCATCTGCAGCTTTGGTGCTATTAAAGAGAAGAAAAAGTGCTGGGTTCTTTACTAAAAATGTTATTACTGTTAAAAAGTTAAAATATGAAATCACACTTAAAATGTTGAATGTCTATAAAATCCGCTACATTTATACAGAGGGGATTTAATTTTGGTACAGATGTTTGCAAAATGAATACATAACAGCAATCTTAGATATCTTTGTTTAGAATGCATGAAATTTGACTACAAACAACAGCAAGCCAGTGATTCTTTATTTAAGCCAATGGTATAGGCTCTTCTAACTATAGGGCAGGAAAAAGTTGGAATGCTTTACCTTTGAACTAATATAATCAGAACCTTTATCAGACTTTATGGCTGATTGGTTTGGAGAAGTTGTCTTTTGGGCCATTACATCATGAAAATTGGATAGATACCATTTCTTATGAAGTTTCTCAAGCCAGTCCAGACATTGAAATATTGAAATACTTTTATTGGAGAATCAAAGCACTGTTTTTCAGATGCAGAAGTGAAATCAAGCCACATATTTCCTATGATTTACCCACCAAACCATAATTTTCATTGAAAAAGGGAGACAGAGTGAGTATTCAGATACCGATAAATTGTCAACAAAGACAATGGTGCAGTGTGCAGCAGTTCGTGTTGTCACCTCACAGCAAGAGGTTCACCAGTTCAATTCTCAGCTGGGGTGCCTTCTCTGTGGAGTCTGCATATCCTCCCTGCAATCATGTGGGTTTCCTCCGGGTGCTCTGGTGTCTTCCCACATTCCAGAGACATGCATCTGGAGCATTTCTACCTGGGCCTCTGCTGAAAATGGGCTCTGTCCAAGTCAGAACTTCCCAGTAAATAAATGATAGATAAATAAACAAAAGAACATGCTATTATAACAGTAGAAGCACCAGGATGAAGATAATACTATGCACAAGGAAGAAATTCTCAGATGTTTAGAAAAAACAGGAGACATTTTTTCAAAGCCAAATTTAGCTTAGTTTTTCCACCAATGGGCCAAATGAAGTCAGTATCTTGACCATTATTATCTTAAACAACACAGCTACTACAGTGTGTCAGATATATGCCATGATAACTCCAGAGTACTACTTCTACAGAGTGTCAGACATATGCCATGATAACTCTAGAGTACTGCTACTACAGAGTGTCAGAGATATCCCACAATAACTCTGGAGTAATACTACTATAGAGTGTCAGAGATATACCACGATAACTCCAGAGTACTACTACTACTACAGAGTGTCAGAGATATGCCATGATAACTCCAGAGTATTACTGCTACAGAGTGTCAGAGATATGCCACGATAACTCCAGAGTACTACTACTACAGAACGTCAGAGATATGCCATGATAACCCCAGAGTATTACTACTACAGAGTGTCAGAGATATGCCATGATAACTCCAGAGTATTACTGCTACAGAGTGTCAGAGATATGCCACGATAACTCCAGAGTACTACTACTACAGAATGTCAGAGATATGCCATGATAACTCCAGAGTATTACTACTACAGAGTGTCAGAGATATGCCATGATAACTCCAGAGTATTACTACTACAGTGTGTCAGAGATATGCCACAATAACTCCAGAGTACTACAACTACAGAGTGTCAGAGACATGTCACAATAACTCCAGAGTACTACTACTACAGTGTGTCAGAGATATGCCACGATAGCTCCCGAGAACTACAACTACAGAGTGTCAGAGATATGCCATGATAACTCCAGAGTACTACTACTACAGTGTGTCAGACATATGCCATGATAACTCTAGAGTACTGCTACTACAGAGTGTCAGAGATATCCCACAATAACTCTGGAGTAATACTACTATAGAGTGTCAGAGATATACCACGATAACTCCAGAGTACTACTACTACTACTACACAGTGTCAGAGATATGCCATGATAACTCGAGTATTACTGCTACAGAGTGTCAGAGATATGCCACGATAACTCCAGAGTACTACTACTACAGAGTATCAGAGATATGCCATGATAACTCCAGAGTATTACTACTACAGTGTGTCAGAGATATGCCACAATAACTCCAGAGTACTACAACTACAGAGTGTCAGAGATATACTACAACAACTCCAGAGTACTCCTATTACAGAGTGTCAGAGATATGCCACGATAACACCAGAGTACTACTACTACTACAGTGTGTCAGACATATGCCATGATAACTCCAGAGTACTGCTACTGCAGAGTGTCAGAGATATGCCACAATAACGCTGGAGTAGTACTACTCTAGAGTGTCAAAGATATACCACGATAACTCCAGAGTACTACTACTACTACAGAGTGTCAGAGATATGCCATGATAACTCCAGAGTATTACTGCTACAGTGTCAGAGATATGCCACAATAACTCCAGAGTATTACTACTACTACAGAATATCAGAGATATGCCATGATAACTCCAGAGTATTACTACTACAGAGTGTCAAGAGATATGCCATGATAACTCCAGAGTATTACTACTACAGAGTGTCAGAAATATGCCATGATAACTCAAGAGTACTACTACAGAAAGTCAGCGATATGCCATGATAACTCCAGAGTACTGCTAGTTATCGTGGCATATCTCTGACACTCTGTAATAGTAGTACTTCAGAGTTGTGGCATATCTCTGACACTCTGTAGTTGTAGTACTCTGGAGTTATCATGGCATATCTCTGACACTTTGTATTAGTCAGAGATATGCCATGATAACTCCAGAGTACTGCTACTACAGAGTGTCAAATATATGCCATGATAACTCCAGAGTACTACTACTACAGAGTGTCAGAGATATGCCATGATAACTCCAGAGTGCTACTACTACAGTGTGTCAGAGACATGCCATGATAACTCCAGAGTACTGTTACTACAGAGTGTCAGAGATATGCCATGATAACTCGATTACTAAAACTACACTGTCAGAGATATTCCATGATAACTCCAAAGTACTACTACTACAGAGTGTCAGATATATGCCATGATAACTCCTGAGTACTACTATTACAGAGTGTCAGAGATATGCCACAATAACTCCAGAGTACTACTACTACAGTGAGTCGGGGATATGCCACGATAACTCCAGACTATTACTGCTACAGAATGTCAGAGATATGCCACGATAACTCCAGATAACTACTACTACAGAGTGTCAGGGATATGCCATGATAACTCCAGAGTACTACAATGTATATGCTGCAACTGAACTTGAGATTCCTGAATCAAATCAGGTGAAGTCAAAAAAGCTATCTAGTATGTCCAGGACTGAGTAAGAATTCTGTGACTGGACAAAGCATCAAACCCAGCTTCTGTTTTTAACCATTGTATGGGACTATATCATAAAAAACAGAGACTTCCAAAACACAAGTCTGCTACAACTAACACAGTTCCCACAGCACCCAAGACACATATCAACAACAGTGTCTCACCTACCAAGCCCTTAAGGCGTAATACTCATAAACCAAATTTTCTTGTCATTGGAGACTCCATAGTGAGACACACAGATGTCCCACTCACCAGGTTAGATAAGGAGAAAGTCACGGTCAGCTGCTTGTCTGGTGCTAGGATTCCTCAGATCATGCATGCACTCAGGTCTTTGGGCAACAAGTACCATTATGACTCTGTCATAGCCCATGTTGGAGTGAACGACCTGAGATATACCTCACTAGACTATATGAAGAGAGATAGGATTGAGTTCTCCAACTATGTGTCCCAGACAGTTATGTCCCTAGCCATCAGCAGCATATTACCCTCACCTAGAATGATGCCACAGTATAAATAAAAATGATTGATTTCAATAATTGGTTTAGTTTTTGGTGTTATTCAAAAGGGATCCAGTTTCTGTCATCCCGGGATGACATGGTCGACAAACCTCACTGCTTTACCAGAGACAGTCTGCACCTGGCACCACTATTCTTTTGGCTGCTGGCAAAGGCTCTTGCCTCCCCCATAGTGCTTTATTTATGCAAGGTCTAAAAAACAAAATTGCCAATGTGAAAATTACCAACTATAACAAAATAAGGGTTATGTTGCTAAACACTAGGAGCTTAAACCAAAAACCGCATACCCTAGAGGCATTTCAATCACTAGAGGATGTAGATGTCTGTGCAGTCACAAAAACCTGGTTCAAAGCCTCTGAGTGTACCCTGGCCATGCAAAGCTACAATGTCTTCCACACCTTCAGACCGCAAAATGAAAATGTGAGAACCAAAGGAGGTGGTGTTTCTATCTATATTAAGGATAAATTCACCTCCCGACTATTTAGATTGGACAACTCCATGGAGTTACTCCAAGTTCAGATTACTGTGGGCAAGACCCCTATTCAAGTCATAGCTAGTTATAGATCCCCTTCTATGGATCATTATATGCACGAGGCCTACTTGACCAAACTGAAGTCAATCCAAATATTGCCAAACACTGTGGTCATGGGGAATTTCAATTATCCCACCATCAACTTGGAAAACCTACTGTAGCCATAACTCACTAGTGCAAAAATTCCTTCACTTTGTTGACTCAAATGCCTTGGAACAAATTGTTCAAACCCCAGCAACAGGAACAAACATACTAGATCTGGTCCTTACTAACATGCCAAACAGATACACCACCACAACTGTTGGTCCATCATTACTTAAATCTGACCACAAATCAGTCACCATTGAACTGGCACTAACACCAGAACTCACAAAGGGTGAAGTCAAACTAAAAAACTTCACCAAACAAACCATATCCTCCTACGGAAAAGTATAAATGTCTTCCAAACCCCACCCCCAGCTAGAAGTGGTAACCACACCAAAGCTTACATTAAAGTCATGTACAATCACCTGTATAAGTATAGAGATTCAGCTGTTCTAGAGAGAATCAAAGCCTGAACCACAAGTAAAAACAAGCCACCCTGGTGGACATCCAGCATCAACAAACTTTATGCAAATGCAAAAAGTCGCTGTCTAAGAAAACTAAGGTGAGGCCCCAACAATGGAAAAGCACCCTCCTCAGCCTCAACAGGCAAATAAGACAACATGTCAAATCCTCTAAGGGTAACTTCAAGAAAAATGTAGCAATCACAGTCAAGGATAACCATAAGACCTTTTACAGCCAAGTACGTAGCCTAAAAGGTAGGACCCAAGCTTGTGCCGAACTAGTGACTAACAGTATCACACACTCTGATCCTGCAGAGATAGCAAACCTGCTAGTGGACAGATTTGGTGAAAATTTCACTCCCTTATCCCCTCCAAACTTATCACAAATCATGCCCCCAACTTTCCCTGCACCCTACATATCCAATGAGCAGGTCATCAAAGCCTTGCCTATGGCAAAAAATATAGCCTCTATGGGACCAGATGGCATCCCAGGCTGTCTTCTAAACAAACTAAAACATGAACTAGCATCACCAATAAGTACCCTATTCAATCACAGCCTAACCACAGGCTTTTTTCCTGCAGAATGGAGAACAGCAACAGTTGTTCCCCTCCACAAAGGTGGCTTAGCAACAGACCCAGAGAATTATAGACCGACAAGTCTGACCAGCCTCATCTGTAAAGCCATGGAATGTATCATCATGGATCTCATAAATAAAGACAGGCAACCTCCAACCCAATTTGGCTTCATCAAAGGCAGATCCTGCCTGCTAAACCTGGTGGATTTCTTAAAAAATATGATCAGGGCCATTAATGAGGGCAAATCTGTGCACACAAAATACCTCGACTTAGCAAAGGCCTTTGACACAATACCATACTCAGGCATTACCAATAAACTTAGCAAACTGAGTGTAAACCCCTTTGTTGTAAGATGGGTTGCTAACTGGCTCACAAACTGGTCACACACTATCAAAGTGGGTGACTCCACATCAACCAGCAGACCTATCACCAGTGGGGTCAGTGCTGAGCCCCCTACTGTTTGGTATATACTTCTCAGAAGTTCAGGCCAAAACTAAGGGGCTGTAGCTGACCAAGTTTGGGGACTACTGCAAACTGGTTGTAATTATTGAATCCCCAAATGATGTCAGTATACTTCAGGAGGGTCTTATGCAGACCAACAACTGGTGTCTCTGCCATGATCTCAAACTGAATATAAAAAAATGCATCATCATCCACTTCAGTAAAAACAATGTCCGTTCACACTATCAGATTAACAACACCCCATGTACTTATGAAGTGGTAAAAGAGCTGGGAACACAAGTAGCCTGCAACCTTAGCTTTGACCACCATGTGTCTACTGTAGTAAGGAAGGCCTTTCTACATAGGTTCATAGGCTCATAGGTATGTACTAGGCTATTGGCCCTAGGGCCAATATAAGCCTAGCCAAACGTTACCCTGGCTTTCGCCACCCAAGAAAATTATTTTCCTGTGCCCCTGTCGAGCAGAGACACAGAAGTGATCCCCGGGGTGAATTTCCTATCTCCCATTCAATCATCAAGATTTCTTTAAGTGCAGTATGTCCAACAGCTCTGGGTTTGACATAGCTTTGTATGTTAGGCAGAGATCACCTCTGAGTAGGCGATATGTGACAGAGTAAAGCTGGAGTTATTTGAGACAGTCTGCGTAGGGCATCTGTTTGAGGCTGATAATCCTCTTTGTGAGGTATTTATGCGGCCTTTCCCGTTGTTGTAGATGTCTTGTGAGGTACATACCAAAAGGGGCTTTGTACTCTATAATGGGTCTAATGAGTGATGAGTAGAGGGGAACAATGACCTCTTTTTTCCTGGATGAGAAACCTTTTGTGATGAGGTGTGCCACGTAGAAGGATTTTCTGACTACATAGCACACTTGATTAGCAAAGGCATCACCTCTAGAGCAAAGCAGGTTATAACCCCTCCATACTTGTTACTAATCAGACCCATAATTGAGTATAATGCCCCTTTCGGCATGTACTGTACAAAGCATCTACAACAACTGGAGAGACCACAGAGGTTTCTAACTAAGAAGATCAAGAGACTCCAGCACGTGCCTTACACAGACTGACTAAAGTCTCTATCACTATACTCAGTATCATGTAGAATTCTTAAGGGAGACATACCTGACTTACAGAGCAACGTCTAACCCAAACCTAATAATTTTGCTGCACATTCATAAATCAAATAGGACTATAGCTACCCATTCCAGGGACCTAAATATGGTCTGCTACTTGAATAGGACATGCTGGAGGGACATATTTGTCTCCCAGTGACTGCCACATCTTTGGAACAGACTGCCAATCCTATCCAAAGGAACTTGGATGAGTGGATGGGGCACCGCAAATTCTTACTGAGGATAGCTCCCACAACCCTCCTGGAAATGGGCATTCATTACTAAATACAACCCTGGGTATTGACTAGCGCATTAGGCCATGGCCTTTGCAACCCTCTCCATTTTCCTCTTGCCTCCATTACTTCTCCTTCTCATTCTTACATCTTGTACTACTCCATTACCCCCTGTCCATAGAGACCCCACTAATCCCCATACTAACTGCTTCTCATCTCTGAAGTACTCTATTACAATCTCCTCCTCTATCTTACATCTTGTACTACTCCATTACCCCCTGTCCATAGAGACCCCACTAATCCCCATACTAACTGCTTATCATCTCTGCAGTACTCTATTACAATCTCCTCCTCTATCTTACATCTTGTACTACTCCATTACCCCCTGTCCATAGAGACCCCACTAATCCCCATACTAACTGTTTCTCACCTCTGCAGTACTCTATTACAATCTCCTCCTCTATCTTACATCTTGTATTACTCCATTACCACCTGTCTATAGAGATCCCACTAATCCCCATACTAACTGTATCCCTCTGCTTAAAATTAAACTTCCTCCCCCTCACTCTCTAGCATCTAAAACCAAGACTAAGTACTTGACTTACAACCCATTTAATTTCAAACTTTACCAACTTCATGTAGTCCTGCTTCTATCAGGAGCCATAAATCCAAATCCTGGGCCCATCCATCACCCCACCATGCATAACTCTACCTCTCCCAACTTAATACAAGCACAAGGTACAGGGTTTGAGTCTCACAAGAGATAATTGGCTAGGCTTAAAATGGCTCGCAAGGGCAGTTAGCCTAGTACTAATCTATGAACCTATGAACCTATCCTCTCCAAACAAACATATTTCCTTTTACTCTATGAATGCCCGTAGTATTCTAAACAAACTTAGTGAAATCCATGCCTGGATAGCCTTCCACACCCCTGATGTCATCACCCTAACAGAGACTTGGCTAAAACCCCAAATCTCTGATAAAGACATTCTCCCCCCTGGTTATAATATACTCCGCATAGATCGCCAAAACAAAAAAGGGGGTGGCATTGCCATCCTCTACTACAACCACCTCACCATTACAAGTATTATGAAACCTATCCCATCCTTTTCTCCTGCTGAACTACTTACAGCTAACCCTAAAATAAATGAGCACACCACTATCACAGTAGCAGCCATCTATATTCCTCCAGGAGACAACATTCCTCTGCTTGAAAATATTCTTTCATACTTTTCTCAACACATCCCCAATGAAACTATCCTCCTTGGGGATGTCAACATTAACTGGTTAACTCTCAGTAATCTAAACTTTAATACTCTTATTAATTTATATGGCTTTACACAGCTAATCTCCCAACCTACCCATACAAACAACTCTCACACATCTAGTACTCTTATTGACTGGGTACTTGCATCTAATCCTTCCAAATATCATAACCCTGAAACCCTACCAAACACTCTGAGCGATCACTGCCCTATAAAAGTGGTTAGGTTCACTCCCCACTTCTCAAAACCTCCTAAATTTATCATTTGTCATAAACTCTCTAACTTCCATCCAGAAACCTTTAATGCTCTCCTCTCTAAAGTAAACTGGAAATTCCTTACCCAACTAGAAGAAGCAGTCCTAGCTTTCAACTCCACCTTCCTTAGCATCTTAGACTTGCTTGCCCCCCCTCACAAAGCCCGAATTAAGTCCACCATATCTCTATGGCTTTCAAAAGCCACTCGTACCCTTATGATAACTAGAGTCAAATTATGGAAAAAATGGTCACAAACTAAGCACTCTGCAGACTTACAAAAATATAAAGAACTCAGAAATCTGACAAAAAACACATAAACAAAGATAAAAAGGACTTCTATAACAAACCTCCCACAACCCTAAAATCTAATCCTAAAAAATTCTGGAACTCTATTAACCAAATATTACATCCAGGTAATCTTAGCTCCCCCAATCCATGCCCAGACAAGACATCTGAATAAACTGCCACTATCTTCAATATCTATTTTATCGATTCAATATCTAAACTACTGAACCCTAACCCAAACTCCTCTACTACCAACATTGCCACCTTTTCTGAACCTACTGCTAATACTATCTCCTCAAATACCTTCTCCCTCAAACGTGTACCTACTAGCTACATCAAAACTCTATTCTCTAAACTAAAACATGCTCATCATCAGCTGACAATATTCCTTCCACTTTTCTTCTACTAGCAGCTGACCTTCTTGCTCTCCCTGTATCTATCCTAATTAATCACTCATTCTCTGAATCTAAAGTCCCTTCCACCTGGAAACAATGCTACACTCTACCTATACACAAAGGAGGTTATTCCTCTGATATCTCCAACTTTAGACCTATCGCTATTCTCTCCCCTCTCTCTAAAGTACTAGAAAAATGTATTTATAAACAACTTATGCAATATCTAATACAGGAAAATCTGCTTACACCCACTCAACATGGCTTCAGGTCCAAACATAGCACCACTACAGCTCTATTATCCTTCCTCATCATAGTCCCTATAGCTATGGACGACCATAAACTTATTTCTTGCCTATTCTTGGGTCTCTCAAAAGCTTTTGACACTGTCTCACACTCTCTTCTGCTGCACAAACTGCATAACCTCAACTTCTCCTATGATACTGTTGCATGGTTCTCCAGCTACCTCACTGAT
>NC_056747.1:1141026075-1141043575 GCF_019279795.1 Protopterus annectens
TGCGAATATCTTTTGAAAACTTTTATTGTATGGTATAATGATATAACATAAGAATGCTGCTCTGTTAGGTATGGATAAATTATTATTCTCACCAAATGTCTGTAATCAAGTAATGAGAAACTTCCCTTCCTATCCTCCAGTGGAACCATCAGCAAAACAAACCAGTTTAACACAGTAAATTTCTCAAAGAAGGCAGCAGCTCCTCCTTCATCTCTAATCCAATAAACCCAGTATAACCATATCCCATTAAAATGTATTAATTTATACAGATATATCAATACTCATAGGCAGTCCCTACAACAAAGGGAATAATTTCTCACATCATTTAGTTCAAGGATATTTAACTCATCCCATTTATGCACACTACTCGACGGTTTCAGATTCTGCAATAAACATTATCTAAAAGTTGACGTGTCCTTGTTTTGCACAGAGCTTCTAAACTGCTTTAAATTATTCTGGGTGGTACTCCATTCACTTTTCACTTTCTCAGACTCTTTGGCATTTTAAACTCCTTCTTCTCTTCTTCTGTCTAATCTACATCCTGGGGGGTGTACTCTCACACAGCTCTTCTGTCCACCCTGCATCCTGGGGGTGTACTCTCACACAGCTCTTCTGTCCACCCTGCATCCTGGGGGTGTACTCTCACACAGCTCTTCTGTCCACCCTGCATCCTGGGGTGGTGTACTCTCACACAGCCCTTCTGTCCACCCTGCATCCTGGGGGGTCTACTCTCACACAGCTCTTCTGTCCACCCTACATCCTGTGGGGTGTACTCTCACACAGCTCTTCTGTCCACCCTGCATCCTGGGGGGTGTACTCTCACACAGCTCTTCTGTTCACCCTGCATCCTGGAGGGTGTACTCTCACACAGCTCTTCTGTCCACCCTGCATCCTGGGGGCGTGTACTCTCACACAGCTCTTCTGTCCACCCTGCATCCTGTGGGGTGTACTCTCACACAGCTCTTCTGTCCACCCTGCACCCTGGGGGTGTACCCTTACACAGCTCTTCTGTCCACCCTGCATCCTGGGGGGTGTACTCTCACACAGCTCTTCTGTCCACCCTGCATCCTGGGGGGTGTACTCTCACACAGCTCTTCTGTCCACCCTGCATCCTGGGGGGTGTACACTCACACAGCTCTTCTGTCCACCCTGCATCCTGGAGGGTGCACTCTCACACAGCTCTTCTGTCCACCCTGCATCCTGGGGGGGGTGTACTCTCACAGAGCTCTTCTGTCCACCCTGCAGCCTGGGAGGGTGTACTCTCACACAGCTCTTCTGTCCACCCTGCATCCTGGGGGTGTACTCTCACACAGCTCTTCTGTCCACTCTGTATCCTGGGGGGTGCACTCTCACACAGCTCTTCTGCCCACTCTGCATCCTGGGGGGTGTACTATCACACAGCTTTTCTGTCCACCCTGCATCCTGGGGGGGTGTACTCTCAGACAGCTCTTCTGTCCACCCTGCATCCTGGGGGGTGTACTCTCACACAGCTCTTCTGTCCACCCTGCATCCTGGGGAGTGTACTCTCACACAGCTCTTCTGTCCACCCTGTATTCTGGGGGGTGCACTCTCACACAGCTCTTCTGTCCACCCTGCATCCTGGGGGGTGTACTCTCACACAGCTCTTCTGTCCACCCTGCATCCTGGGGGGTGTACTCTCACACAGCTCTTCTGTCCACCCTACATCCTGGGGGGGTGTACTCTCACACAGCTCTTCTGTCCACCCTGCATCCTGGAAGGTGCACTCTCACACAGCTCTTCTGTCCGCCCTGCATCCTGGAGGGTGTACTCTCACACAGCTCTTCTGTCCACCCTTCATTCTGGGTGGTGTACTGGCACACAGCTCTTCTGTCCACTCTGCATCTTGAGAGGTGTACTCTCACACAGCTCTTCTGTCCACCCTGCATCCTGGGGGGGTGTACTCTCACACAGCTCTTCTGTCTACCCTGCATCCTGGAGGGTGCACTCTCACACAGCTCTTCTGTCCACCCTGCATCATGGGGGGTGTACTCGCACACAGCTCTTCTGTCTATCCTGCATCCTGGGGTGGTGCACTCTCACACAGCTCGTGTGTCCACCCTGCATCCTGGGGGGTGTACTCTCACACAGCTCTTCTGTCCACCCTGCATCCTAAGATGTGTACTCTCACAAAGCTCTTCTGTTCACCCTGCATCCTGGAGGGTGTACTCTCACACAGCTCTTCTGTCCACCCTGCATCCTGGGGGGGTGTACTCTCACACAGCTCTTCTGTCCATCCTGCATCCTGGGGGGTGTACTCTCACACAGCTCTTCTGTCCACCCTGCGCCCTGGGGGGTGTACTCTTACACAGCTCTTCTGTCCACCCTGCATCCTGGGGGGTGTACTCTCATACAGCTCTTCTGTCCACCCTGCATCCTGGGGGGTGTACTCTCACACAACTCTTCTGTTCACCCTGCATCCTGGGGGGTGTACTCTCACACAGCTCTTCTGTCGACCCTGCATCCTGGAGGGTGCACTCTCACACAGCTCTTCTGTCCACCCTGCATCCTGGGGGGGGGGTGTACTCTCACACAGCTCATCTGTCCACCCTGCACCCTGGGAGGGTGTACTCTCACACAGCTCTTCTGTCCACCCTGCATCCTGGGGGGTGTACTCTCACACAGCTCTTCTGTCCACCCTGTATCCTGGGGGGTGCACTCTCACACAGCTCTTCTGCCCACCCTGCATCCTGGGGGGTGCACTCTCACACAGCTCTTCTGTCCACCCTGCATCCTGGGGGGTGTACTCTCACACAGCTCTTCTGTCCACCCTGCATCCTGGGGGGTGTACTCTCACACAGCTCTTCTGTCCACCCTGCATCCTGGGGGGTGTACACTCACACAGCTCTTCTGTCCACCCTGCATCCTGGAGGGTGCACTCTCACACAGCTCTTCTGTCCACCCTGCATCCTGGGGGGGTGTACTCTCACAGAGCTCTTCTGTCCACCCTGCAGCCTGGGAGGCTGTACTCTCACACAGCTCTTCTGTCCACCCTGCATCCTGGAGGGTGTACTCTCACACAGCTCTTCTGTCCACCCTGCATCCTGGGTAGTGTACTCACACACAGCTCTTCTGTCCACCCTGCATCCTGGGTGGTGTACTCACACACAGCTCTTCTGTCCACCCTGCATCCTGAGAGGTATACTCTCACACAGCTCTTCTGTCCACCCTGCATCCTGGGGGGATGTACTCTCACACATCTCTTCTGTCTACCCTGCATCCTGGAGGGTGCACTCTCACACAGCTCTTCTGTCCGCCCTACATCCTGAGGGGTGTACTCTCACACAGCTCTTCTCTCCACCCTGCATCATGGGGGGTGTACTCACACACAGCTCTTCTGTCTACCCTGCATCCTGGGGGGGTGCACTCTCACACAGCTCGTGTGTCCACCCTGCATCCTGGGGGTGTACTCTCACACAGCTCTTCTATCCACCCTGCATCCTGGGGGGGGGGTGTACTCTCACACAACTCTTCTGTACACCCTGCATCCTGGGGGGTGTACTCTCACACAGCTCTTCTGTCCACCCTGCATCCTGGGGGAGGGATTACTCTCACACAGCTCTTCTGTCCACCCTACATCCTGAGAGGTCTACTCTTACACAGCTCTTCTGTCCACACTGAATCCTGGGGGTGTACTCTCACACAGCTCTTCTGTCCACCCTACATCCTGAGAGATGTACTCTCACACAGCTCTTCTGTCCACCCTGCATCCTGGGGGTTGTACTGTCACACAGCTCTTCTGTCCACCCTGCATCCTGGGGGGGTGTACTCTCACACAGCTCTTCTGTCCACCCTGCATCCTGGGGGGTGTACTCTCACACAGCTCTTCTGTCCACCCTGCATCCTAAGATGTGTACTCTCACACAGCTCTTCTGTTCACCCTACATCCTGGAGGGTGTACTCTCACACAGCTCTTCTGTCCACCCTGCATCCTGGGGGGGTGTACTCTCACACAGCTCTTCTGTCCACCCTGCATCCTGGGGGGTGTACTCTCACACAGCTCTTCTGTCCACCCTGCATCCTGGGGGGTGTACTCTCACACAGCTCTTCTGTCCACCCTGCATCCTGGGGGGTGTACTCTCACACAGCTCTTCTGTCCACCCTGCATCCTGGAGGGTGTACTCTCACACAGCTCTTCTGTCCACCCTGCATCCTGGGGGGTGTACTCTCACACAGCTCTTGTGTCCACCCTGCACCCTGGGAGGGTGTACTCTCACACAGCTCTTCTGTCCATCCTGCATCCTGGGGGGTGTACTCTCACACAGCTCTTCTGTCCACCCTGTATCCTGGGGGGTGCACTCTCACACAGCTCTTCTACCCACCCTGCATCCTGGGGGGTGTACTATCCCACAGCTCTTCTGTCCACCCTGCATCCTGGGGGGTGTACTCTCACACATCTCTTCTGTCCACCCTGCATCCTGGGGGGGGGGTGTACTCTCACACAGCTCTTCTGTCCACCTTGCATCCTGGGGGGGGGTGTACTCTCACACAGCTCTTCTGTCCACCCTGTATTCTGGGGGGTGCATGCTCACACAGCTCTTCTGTCCACCCTGCATCCTGGGGGGTGTACTCTCACACAGCTCTTCTGTTCACCCTGCATCCTGGGGGGGTGTACTCTCACACAGCTCTTCTGTCCACCCTACATCCTGGGGGGTGTACTCTCACACAGCTCTTCTGTCCACCCTGCATCCTGAAGGGTGCACTCTCACACAGCTCTTCTGTCCACCCTGCATCCTGGAGGCTGTACTCTCACACAGCTCTTCTGTCCACCCTGCATCCTGGGTGGTGTACTCGCACACAGCTCTTCTGTCCACCCTGCATCCTGAGAGGTGTACTCTCACACAGCTCTTCTGTCTACCCTGCATCCTGGAGGGTGCACTCTCACACAGCTCTTCTGTCCGCCCTACATCCTGCGGGGTGTACTCTCACACAGCTCTTCTGTCCACCCTGCATCATGGGGGGTGTACTCACACACATTTCTTCTGTCTACCCTGCATCCTGGGGGGGTGCACTCTCACACAGCTCGTGTGTCCGACCTGCATCCTTGGGGGTGTACTCCCACACAGCTCTTCTATCCACCCTGCATCCTGGGGGGTGTACTCTCACACAACTCTTCTGTACACCCTGCATCCTGGGGGGTGTACTCTCACACAGATCTTCTGTCCACCCTGCATCCTGGGGGGTGTACTCTCACACAGCTCTTCTGTCCACCCTGCATCTTGGGGGAGGGATTACTCTCACACAGCTCTTCTGTCCACCCTACATCCTGAGATGTGTACTCTCACACAGCTCTTCTGTCCACCCTGCATCCTGGGGGGTGTACTCTCACACAACTCTTCTGTCCACCCTACATCCTGAGAGGTGTACTCTCACACAGCTCTTCAGTCCACCCTGCCCCCTGGGGGGTGTACTCCCACACAGCTCTTCTGTCCACTCTGCATCCTGGGGGGTGTACTCTCACACAGCTCTTCTGTACACCCTGCATCCTAAGAGGTGTACTCTCACACAGCTCTTCTGTCCACCCTGCATCCTGGGGGTGTACTCTCACACAGCTCTTCTGTACACCCTGCATCCTGGAGGGTGTACTCTCACACAGCTATTCTGCCCACCCTGCATCCTGACGGGGGTGTACTCTCACACAGCTCTTCTGTCCACCCTGCATCCTGGTGGGTGCACTCTCACACAGCTCTTCTGTCCACCCTCATCCTGGGGGCGTGTACTCTCACACAGCTCTTCTGTCCACCCTGCATCTTGGGGGGTGTACTCTCACACAGCTCTTCTGTCCACCCTGCATCCTGGGGGGGGGGTGTACTCTCACACAGCTCTTCTGTCCACCCTGCATCCTGGGGGGTGTACTCTCACACAGCTCTTCTGTCCACCCTGCATCCTGGGGGGTGTACTCTCACACAGCTCTTCTGTCCACCCTGCATCATGGGGGGTGTACTCTCACACAGCTCTTCTGTCCACCCTGCATCCTGGGGGGTGTACTCTCACACAGCTTGAACGACTACTGTGCCACTGTATATGTCTTAAATCCAACTTAAAAACACTTTTGGGTAAAATAAATAGAACTTAAGCTTTTGTATGTGGCACACTCTCTCACATCGACCAGAAATTGTGCTGTCTGTTTCATAATCTGATAAAAGTAGTCATTATCAAAAACACTCAGTTGTTAACAGCTTTGTAGATTTTCCTCTGGCACTAAATCAATGATAATATTTGGTCCATAAGTTTAAATGTCTCATATTTCACCAAAGTATGTCATGGCCTGCTTTTCGTCCCTGATGTAAAAGGAACATAAATTCTGTGAGCTGCTCTGCTTTTATTTGCCTGACATGCAATTCAGTCCATCTTGTCAATTTGTCCTGCACAAAGAACAAACAGTAATGGCCTTCATCTTTTCTGAGCATTTCAATAATTTTAATATTTATTCTATGGTCTTTTCACTTCATGTCACTTGCTTCCTTTCAGAATCTCCTTCTCAGTTAATAAAGACGTGTACTTCTCTTTCAAGTTCAAACTGTATTTCCTCAAATCTTCTACAGCCTTCATTTGCAAGTTCATAGCATCCAGCATTTCTAATTCACATTCCTTAGTCTGAGATTTTCTTTAATTTCCTTTTGAAAGGTTTTCTTCATATCATCCAAAAGAGCTTCTGCCACTGTGTTATCAGGTCTGCCATTTGATTAGAGTCAGACAGCTCCAATATTCACTCTTCACCCTCCATGTTTGTTTCTTTCTCATTCAGCTGTCGCAGCTCTTCAGATTATTTGCTTTCTTTACTTTTAATTTTTCTTGGCAGACTGGATCATAAAACAAACTCTTCTGCACTTTTCTGAAACATGGTGACAATACAATTTCAGCTTAAGTTATGTTATTACTGTATTATAGGATCATAGGACGTTACTAGGCTAATGCCCCAAGACCCTTTCAATCCTAGCCAAATTTTACCCTCACTTCCATGATCAGCACCTATCATCCCTGTCCAAGAGGGACACAGGTGGAACCCCCAGGGTGAATTTACAGTTATCCATTCAATTGTCCAGACTGCGTTTGAAGAAGGCCAATGAGGTGCTCTGCTTGACATGAGGCAGGAGTCTGTTCCAAATGTATGGTAACCTCTGGGAGACAAATCTGTCCCTCCATCAGGTTCTATTAATGTCACATACCAGGTTAAGGCCTTTAGAGTGAGTAACGCATGTACAATTTGACTTACAGATATGCAGCATTTCCAATGAAGCAGGGTCAAAGAATGCCTTATATGCAAGGCAGAGATCGCCTCTGAGTAGTCTGGATGAAACAGAATAAAGTGACAGTGATTTCAGGAGATCCTCATACGACAGATGCTGAAGACCTTAAATTTTCCTTTTGAGGAACCTTTGTGGTCTCTTCATTTTCTGCAGGTGCTTGGAAAGATGCATACCCAAAGGGGAATTGTACTCAATTATTGGCCTGATGAGGGAAGAGTACAGGGAGGTTATAACTTCTTTTTTTCTGGAGGTAATGCACTTACTTATGAGATGAGCAATATAGAATGCCCTTCTTACCACTGTGAAGTCATGGTGATCAAAAGTAAGGTTGCTGTCAACCTGTGTGCCCAAGTCTCTCACCACTGAGTGTGTACTTAGGGTGTAGGTATTGATGTGGTAGTTAGCAGGAACATTGCTCTTACTGAAAGGGAAGGTAACACATTTTTTTGCATTGAGTTTAAAGCCATGAGTTTGGTAGTAATCATTTGTTTGTGTAAGACCCTCTTGTAGGATGTTGACATCATTTGGAGATTCTATGACAGCTCCCAGTTTGCAGTCATCAGTAAACTTTGTCAGGCACAGACCTTTAGTTTTAGCTTGTACTTCGGAGAAATAGATTCCAAACAGTAGAGGTCCCAAGACTAATCTTGTGGAACACTACTGGTTACAGGTCTGCTATTGGAGGTGGATTCCCTTATTTTGACTATATGGGTTCTATCAGTGAGCCAGTTAGTGACTGATCTAATGATATAAGGGTTGATACCTAGCTGGGTGAGCTTGTCAATGATGCCTGAGTGGAGGGATCTATAATTAGCAAATCAATGTGGCAGAAAGCCGAACACCATTTCATTGACACATATGTGTCAAACTCCCAGGTAATCAAACAGCCAGATCACCGATTGTTTTCCTAGGGAATAAAATCGGTTGGCCATCACTGTGAATTTGCCCTTTTCCCCACTGTAGTGTGATCTTGGAGTAAGTATATTTAGTTAGGGGGTGTGTGGGGCACATCCCACCACATTGGAGGGTATGGGGGGTGAAGCTCCCCACTGTGTAATGTTTGTACTGGTGTGTTGTATGCAGTTGGCCTACCAATTTTTTTCCCCCTAGGAAAAGAAATTGGTGATCTGGCCATTCAGTTTCCCGGGAGTTTGACACATATGTGTCGATGAAACAGTGTTCAACTTTCTGCAGCTTTGATTTGCTAATATAGACCTGAGTGGAGGATAGTGTCAAAAGCCTTGGCTAAGTCTAGGTAGGCTGTATGCACAGATTTCCCCTTCTCAAGGGCCTTGGTGACTGTCTTGAAGAAGTCCACCAGGTTTAACAGGAATGATCTCCCTTTGACAAATCCAAATTGAGTAGGGTCAAGTGTTTGGAGATTACCTTTATATCTTTGTTGATAAGGTCCATGATGATATGCGCCATGGCCTTGCAGATAAGACTAGTTAGGCTAATAGGTTTATAGTTCCCTGGGTCAGTGGAAGCACCACCTTTGTGCAAGAGGACTACAGAGGCCTTTTTCCATTCAGCTAGGATGAAGCCAGTGCTTAGACTATGATTGAAAAGAGTACTCAATGGTGTTGATAATTTTTCTTTGAGCCCATGTAGGATGTAGCCTAGGATGTTATCAGGTCCCATAGATTCTGTGTTTTTGACCTTAGAGAGGGCATTCATGACCTGGTCTTTAGAGATACAAGGTAGAGGACAGGTGGTGGGGATGTCATGGTGTATGTGTGGCAGGGACAGGGGAGTGAAGTTTTCACAGACCCTGTTGGCTAACAGATTAGCAATGCCCACAGGCTCAGTATGTGTGGTATTATAAACTGCCAGTCTGGCACAAGTCTGGAACTTTCCTTTTAGGTTATGGATTTAACTAAAAAATGCCTTATGGTTGTCCTTAGTTGAGGAAACTAATTTGGATTCATAGTTTGCTTTGGAGGACTTCACAAGAAATCTTACTTTCTTGTTTAAGCTGAAGAGGGAATGTTTCCAGTTTAGAGCTCGCTCCCTCTTACTCACAGACAGCAATTTCTTCCTCTTATTGTAAAGACTGTTAATGGCAGTTGTCCACCAGGCAGGTTTGCTCTTCCTTGAGAAGCTTGTTTTGGTCCTATCAGGTATGGCCAAGTCAGTGCAGTTATACAGATGTTTGTATAAAGTATTTGTGTAATACTCAGCATAGTTGCCAGTTCCATCTGAGGGGAGAGGTGCAGTGAAGCTATTTATACCATCTTGTAAGAGGTTATAATCTGCTTTGGAAAAATGTTTTAGTTTAGATGCTGCTGGGGGGGGGGGGTCAGGTGTAATAGCTACTTTGACTGAGACTGATTTGTGGTCAGATCTCACCAGGGAAGACCTCACAATGGGAGTGCTACAGTGGTCCCGCATATTGGTAAGCACCATATCCAGGAAGCTGGCACCCCTTGTGGGGGTGTCAGCCAGCTGGTTCAGAGCACTGGAGTTTATGAAGTCAAGGAACCTTTGGGCAAGTGAGTTTGCACACGAGTAATTTACCCAAGCAGTGGATGGATAGTTAAAGTTGCCCTAAACCATGGTGTTCGGATGCATCTTGATAGACTTAGGTAGATCCAAATAGAATTTGTATCCTGATTCATGGAGGGGGTCCTGTAGCTGGCAATGACTTGAATAGGTGTCCTACCAACAGTTAATTGCACCTGAAATATCTGCAGGGAATCATGCTGTCTAACCAGTTTGGATGTTTATCTTTAATGAATATTGATACACTGTCTCCTTTAATTTTCACTCTTTCGGTTTGTGGTCTGAATGTGTGGAAGGAGGTGTAGCCCAATATGGCTGGGGTACTCTCCACAGCCTTGAACCAGGTCTCCTCAACTGTGCAAATGTCTATGTCTTCCAAGGTGAGGACTGCTTCCAGTGAGTGCAGTTTCATGTCAATAATCCTAGTGTTTAGCTGCATAAGATGAGGTTTTTTAGATGGAGTTTTTACATTAGAAATGTTGTCCTTGAGACACTGCCTAAAAAGGCACTATGGGGGTGGCAAGAGCCTTAGCCAGTAGCTAAAATCCCAGCACTCATAGATGAAGACCATCTCTGGCAAAGCATTGAGGTCTGTCAATCATGTCATCCCAGGCTGTTAGATACTGTATTCCCTTAGAATGACACCAGAAACTAAGCCAATTATTGAAGTCAATCATTTTCTGTTTGTGTTGAGGCATCATTCTAGGTGAAGGCAAGATGCTGCTTAATGCTACAGGCATACCAGCCTGAGACACATAGTCTGAAAGCTCAGTCATGTGTCTTTTCATAAAGTCCAGAGAGGTACGTTTCAAGTCTTTCACACCAACACTATGCCAGAGTCATAACGGTACCTGTTGTTGACAGACTTGAGTGCATGTGTGATATGGCTGATCCTGGCACCTGTCTGACAGCTGACCATGACCGCCTCCTTATCCAGCCTGATGAGAGGGACATCTGAGTGTCTCACAATGGACTCACCTGTAATTGTAAATGTTACTATGGACTGATCACCTATAATTGTAACTGTTACTATGACTGAATGGGAAACACATCTTCTCTGTAGAGTTTCACCATCAGAAAGTCAATTTTACTTTAAATATCTTATCTATAAGCTACTAATAACCCTAAATCTCAATTCAGACAAGAACTTTGATGGGAGGACAGTTCTAATGTTCTAGCTTCCACCTTCATCAACAACATTCTGTACATCCACTTTAGTAACAAAAGTACCTCACAGAAACTCAAAGGCCATAAAATTGCTAACAGATGCAATATTATCAATAAATTTGACATTATCAAATCAGGGATCTTCCCCATGACTCTGATATAGTTGCTGTTTCCAATCTTGCCTTATAACATGCAAGTCAGTCTCCCCAATTATCAACCAGTCCCATTTCTCTTTGTATGGTGGCTGGTGAAACATTCTGAGGTTATCCTTTCTGCCTCTAGCAGTTTACACCAAATTAAAGCTGGAAATATAATATATGCATTCATTTCAGCTGCTTATGGCTCTTCCTAACTTCCTTAAACTCCTTTACTTCTGTCTTCCTTCTTAAATGAGTTATGTCAATGAATCTGTAAGCATAACTTCATAGTGCACAGTCAAATCCCTTCCAAAGTGAAGTCACACAGTCTGTATCTTAAATTGAGATTACTCAGCTTGCATAATTCCAGAACTCACTCCATCAGAAACAATACAACCTTCAGACATTAATTCATTGGCTGAAATGCCCCAAATTTAATTTACTGCTGTTTTGGCTATGGCTGCACAAGTTTCTTAAAAATCAAAAATTGCCTAATGTAGTGACACCAATCTGCACCCAAATTCCTTTAAAATTATATAATCCAGCATATTAAAACATTTGGCACTCCTTGTAAATGTTTTCTGCTGAATAAGTACAATCCTCTCTAGCTGAAAAACTACCAAAATCATTCCTGCCTCTAAATCTAACATCCCCAAAACAATACTGACCAATAACTAATCTCCTACCCCTTTCCAAAATTATGGAAAAAGATATGATACAAATATTCTCCAATATAACTGAGTGACACATCTTAAGTAATATAAAACATGAATTCCGGCCTTCTTTCAATACTAGAACTGTTTTGTTTCAACCCGCAGACTATATATTTTCAAATACAGACAAATGACTGCTCACAGACAGAATATTTATCACCCACAAAAAGGCTTTTATCGGCCCTTCTCCTAATTTGTAAACCGATTGAACAATTTTTCTTGGATGATGTCATTAGGTTGTTTAATTATTCTCTAACTGTACTCCAGAAACACAATTCTGTTCACATTATGCTTTATTTGGAAATGTATATCTGGCTGATGTAAATCCCCCATAGTCATAACACCCAAGGCACATTCCCCAAAACAGCAGCTTCCAGAATGCTTTAATATTGTTTTGGTTCAACTGAGAGATCCTACTTGTGCAGATGTGTTTCACCTGTAATGGGTGTTTACTCTTTTCCTCAAAGTTATATGACCTTAGATTTAGTTGTGAGGATATTAGCTATTGTTATCTGTGCTAGCATGACTGGCTGAAGTTTTGTAAATAATTGTAAATTACCCTGCGTTAACATATGCCAGCATGACTAGCTATAATTTTGTAAATAAGTTTATGTCTTTTGATTATCACTCTGATTTATGCAAGATGTTTGAATGTCAAACTGTGTTCTTCTGGCTGACCAAATGTACATGTTTTTTTTTAAAGAGAATTCTGAATGTATGTTATGCCAGAGTTAGCTGCCCTAGATGCAATGTCATTGTGTTCCAGAGCTGGGAGAATAGAATGCTTTTCTAAACCTCTGATTTGTTTTCATTTGTTCCAAAATGCATTACAAATCTCACTTATGTCAATGCATTGTATTTTTACAGACAGGTTGAGCCTGAAATAAGCCCTTAGTGGATCAACAGACTACCCCTGAAAACAAATCTAAACTAATAAATAAATAAATACACAAACCTCCTGAAATAGTCTCTACAAGTCACCTGCCAGATAATGTTAAAAACACGAGGAAAAATGAAGTCATGAGTCACCAGACTATCCTCTGCAGATGTCATTTTCATTTTAAAATGTAGATACCAGCAACTGAAATGTTAATCTGTAACTGAAGTTTTTTTTACTAATGGGAAAACATGAATGGGTATGTGATGCCCCTGCACTGACCCAGTAATCAAGGAGCCTCAATCCTCACCACTGGCAGCAGTGAGGGAAGTACACAATGGGAAGATGATAAGTAGACAAACAGTAAAGTACAATTTTGCTTAAGAGCACACAGAGATCACAGTCAGTCTGGGGCTGGTTTCTCCCTCTTTCTCCAGATCCCCAATAAGACTCCCCACTGGCACAGCTATAGGGTTAAGATTTCTGCTGAGGCATCAAGCCAAGACCTCCAGCACCCTCTCTCCCCAATCAGTGCTTCGTGTCCCTGCCCAAGTAGCTGACTCACACATACTTTGAGATTTGATTTATATACAAACACACAGACACTCCTGGGGAAGGCCAGGACAGGTTTACTAGCTATGCCCTCTTCTGTCCAGACTATAAGGTAGTTATACTGCTATCAACCCCTACTTATCAGCTACTTTAAGGCCTTTCCCAAAGTGTGACCAATCCTACTGTGTAATGTTACTATTATCCAAATAGTAAGTGTGACCAAGAGCAATGATATTTAGGAGTGGTCTGTACAGTGTCACCAAATACATAGTACTCTAAGAGTTTAAATATGTCTCACAAATATCAGCCACAAAGATAGGTTTAAATATATTTATTTATTTATTTATTTTATTTTACATTTGTTGACCGGGCTAGTCTAACTGGATAAATGTCCATTTTCAGTAGAGGCCTGGGGAGAAAAGCTCCAAGCATGAACACTAACAAAGTTAACAATATATAACAAAGACATGTATAATAACAGTACAGAGGTACAATTGACTAAAGACATTATGTTAAAAGATTAAACTAAGTAAAAAAATAACAAGTACACTAAGCACAAGCTGGGTATGGGCAAACAGAGTCAGGTCCTTACATTTATCCTATTACTAAGAGAAAAAAAGAGAAATCAGTAGATTTGGAGGTATAGGTTAGGGGAGAGGGGAAGGGGTATGAGCAGGAGGGGAAAGGTTTCAGTCTGGGTTAGCACAAGGACAAAGCCACTGAGTTTTAAGATGTTCTTTAATATGTTTTTTGAATAGAGAAGTAGAATCTAGAGTAGAAAGTTCAGGAGGGAGCTGATTCCAGTTTTTACCTATAGTGTTTGAGAAAAGTGATTCACCAGCTTTGTTGTTAGATTTAACTGATGAGACCAGGAGTTTATTAGCAGAACATAGTGTAGCTAGGTTTTTATATGGTGTAATCAGATTAGTGAGGATAGGGGTGTTATTGGGGTGGTATAGGATCTTTTGAGTGATAAGTAACTGTTGACAGAGTATATGGTTCTGCAATTCTAGCCATCCTAGTTGTTTAAGGTTAAGGCAATGGTGAGTTTGAAATGGAGAGCTTGTGATAAATCTAGCTATGCTATTATAACAGGTAGAAAGTTTTGAGATATTATTTTTAGATAGGTTTGTATATATAGCCGAGGCATAGAAAATGGTAGAAATGAGGTGGGATTGGGCAATAGTTTTCCTGGCTGTGGGGATAAGGAAGGGTTTAATTCTATAGAGGGTTCCAAGTTTTTTGTTAACAGTCTTTATGGTGGAGTTAATATGGTCATCATAGTTAAGAGGGTTATCAATTGTAACACCTAGTAGGCGGGTGGTAGTATCAGGGGTTATGTTTGTAGCATTGTTAGAGGTAATAGAGAAGAATGGAGTGGGTGATTTATGAGATGGAGTAAAAAGCAGTAGTTTTGTTTTTTGGGATTAAGCAGGAGGCAATGTTGCATAAACCAGTTTTCTACATTTTGGAAAACAGTTTGGGTTAGGGACTGGAGGGAGGCTATGTTCTTAGCAGTACAGATTAAGGTTGAGTCATCTGCATATTGGATGCAGGTGGCTTGAGGTATGTTCATATGGAGGTCGTTGATAAATATGGAAAAAAGAAGGGGACCTAAGATAGAGCCTTGTGGGACTCCAATATTTACTGGAAGTAATGAAGACAGTTTGTTATCCCAAAGTACTGCTTGCTGTCTGTTTAGAAGATAACACCTAAACAATTGTAATGCTAGTGGATCACGAGAATGATACTTTAGTTTATGTAGAAGTAAGTTATGGTTAACCATATCAAAGGCTTTTGACAGGTCTATAAATGGTGCAGAGGAAAAGGAGTTAATGTTACAATTTTTATTTATAGAGTCAGTGAAGGATAGAAGGGCATATTTAATAATAAATAATAAAAGAACAAGACAATACTCAATCAACACAGTTACTTCAGAGTTCAGAATCACAGGAAATATTTTAAAACAACATTGCAGGACAGTCTCAAATAAATGCAGAAAACATTTAAACTAATATTTACTATATTCCTATCTATATCTAAGAGAGATTACTGTACCCTAGACTTACTTACAGACAACATGCAGGCAGAAGTGCTGAATGGATGTTTCTAGGTCCAAGACAAGATACAAAATGCAATGTCTGCCTCTGAGAGAGTTCTTAAATTACTATCAAACATTACTGCTGGGTCAGCTTGGATGACATCACTCTTTGTCACCTGCCTTCAGTTTTCAGGCTAACAGATAACAACAGAATTTTATCATCTCTGTATGAGAAGTACATATCTCTCAGGTGTGCAGCTGCTAGGAAGCAATAAAACACTTTACATTTTAAACTTAGTAATTAAAATTACTTTCAAGACAATAGAAAAACTTCTAGTTCTAGATATTGTATCTGTTTGCTGCATTGAAACTGAGAGATAATACAATCATAAAACACTTTGATTCTAACTTATTTTCTTGAAGCTTTGCAAGTTAACTCTGTATGTTCCAGCTTCTAGTATTAAAACATACATTTGCACAGGTATATAGTTTATATACATTTCAGTTCTTTTCCAGTAGGGTACACTGTGGTTACATTCTTAAACCTCAGTACATAACATACAGTTTTCTTACATTTGTAAGACAAGCATATGAATCATAGTAATATTCACAAATGACATATGATTATTTACAAAATTCCAGTGAGCTGGAATGGCAGTGTCACAGGGTACATGAAACAATCTGCTTTAGAGTTACTGTATGCTTTTCCATTTTTATATATCCCCTGTTATGTCATGCTCTAGTTTACCAATCATGTGATTTGTAGACACTGGGTCATTAAAAAACGTGCTTTAACATCTTCAGGGTTGCACTCATTTCTTAACCAAGAGCATCTTCTGAGCATCACCCTTTAATTAAATACTTTTCAAAATACACCCACTGTGTCATAAGCACATTTAAGTATATGCATTCATATTCTGTTAGAAATAGCTGTTACTATGTTTAATCTATCCTTCATGTTCCCTCAGGTAAACTCTAAATGGATTCTTCAGTGAGGGTAAGGACAGAATTGTGGTACATTGTTGAGTCTGTTGCATAGTTTAAGGACCTTATCTATATAAATAAAAATGTAAATGTTCGTTTGTTCAAAATCTTAAATCTCCGAAAGTTCTTCACCGATTGCTTTGAAATTTTCACACAATGTGGCATTCGAATACACACATTTTTATATACCTACTATTATATAGATGTCACACATTGCATTCGAATATGCGCGTGTTTTTATATACCTACTATGGATTCTATATATTTGTATACATATATGCAATTTTATATGTTTTTGTTATAACTTTCTTACTTCTTTTTCAGTGCAATCGATCTGCTTTAGTTCATCCAAATAATGCCTCACAGAAGATCAAACTTAGATCATCGTACTCGCGGAGTGGAAGCAGTGTGATGAGTAATTGCAAATCAAACTGAGGAAGAACGGGCATCAGCGAATGAGCGAAACAGACAAAGAATGGCTCAAATATGTGCCAAGGAAGCAGCAGAGTGACGTGCAGCCAGAATTGAGGATGCAGGGTTGCGAGCACAGCGATCGTGTTCTGCAGCTTCAGATCTGCTTCGTTCTCCTCAATCGACACCAGCGGACGAAATAAATGCTTGCCTGAAATACTCTACTTTGTGGCGACATATAAAGATGTTAAAATTAACTACAAATATGTGTGTCCAGCTGCAAAACGATCGATCAGCTGAGATATTCTCACATCAATTGCTGGAAATTGGGGACTGAAAGGTGTCGGTTGATCTGACCTCAGGATGAATTTCATTGCCTCATAACTTCTGCAATTTAGTAACGTCAAAAGCAGAATTGGTTGAAAAACTATTTCCCAATATTCAAACCAATTATAAGAATCATGATTGGCTGACTGAATGAGCTATTCTTGCGGCCAAGAACAAAGACGTCTACGAACTTAAAATATTACTCAGTCTAACATACAAAGCGAGGCAGTCACATACAAGTCCGTCGATACTGTTGTGGAAGCAGATGAAGCAGTTAATTATCCAACAGAATTTTTGAATTCACTCGATCTGCCAGGGATGCCACCGCACATACTGCAATTGAAAATTGGCGTGCCAATTATCATGTTGCGAAATATCAACCAGCCAAAGCTTTGCAACGGCATGCGGCTTGCAGTAAAAAAATTAATGAGCAATGTCATAGAAGCAAAAACCAAAAAAGAGATGGAATAGCGAACAAAAGGAACACTCAAACCATAAACAAGGTTCGCTGTGGAGAACCA
>NC_056747.1:1141048575-1141103575 GCF_019279795.1 Protopterus annectens
AAGAGCCTTTTCTGTCATTTACATACAGTTGAATCAGATATTATAAAACAAGTCTTTGTTTTGAATGCAAGCCCAGCTTAAAAAGAAGTTCTGTTATACAAAACTTTTGTTTGTAACAAAAGTGCACTGGAAACATTTTACATATATTGTGTTTTGAAATGCCCTCACCAGACATTTTCTCATAGAACCAGGACTTTTTCAGGGCAGTCCACACCCTTGGTTTCTGCAAAGCACTTGAGTTTTATTGTGTTATCAAAACCAGGATTCAGTGTTATATATCTTGGATGCAGGCCTCTGCACCACTACGCACAAAAATTCTGGACAAAGCCAAAACTAATGATGGGGACAAAGGCCCAATATTGGTGACAGATTTTAAATACTGCTCTTATATCAGCTTGGAAGGTTGACAGCATAACACATTTTGCATTAGTATGCATTTTCTGAAGGCTATGCAGTCTGAAACTCAAATAGCTGTCATTATTTAGTAACTTCATCCCCTTAATTATTTACCAGAAAAACACAATTTTTATGAGCAACAAACCAAAACAATGAAGAAAAAATCTAGACATTCTGCAAAATTTTGGAGAGTTGAGCATTATGCTTGGCTGGAACGTACAGAGGAGCACTGTGCACATACATGGCACAAGCATTCCAGGAGGTCATTGTCTGAGGAGCAAGAGAACTAATAGGAGATGTAGCCAGTAGAGGATAGCGCTTGCATGTTGAGCAAAGGACCACACAAGAATACGGAAGGGACCTTGTTCACCTTATCGACTGTTCAGAAGGTTGAATGGCTACATATCAAGCCAAACGTATCAACCATCAGAACATCAAAAACCACATTAACAAACAAACATGCCCCCACATCCTCTGCTAATTACATATACCAAGTCCAAGATGGTGCTACAGTAGATAAAGGACAAATTCCCTGATCCTCAGTTTACCTTGAGCTTGGTTAAAAGAGTTGCTCTTCACTTATCTGCAGTCAGTGTTCTAAAGGTTGATAATTGCGGCTCAATATTTAACTGTCTGACCTTCTGAATAATCGATAATGTAAATGGAGCCTGTACAAAAGATGCAGTAGTAATAGGATGACCCATGCAATGATGTCACACTGCAGGAGTAGCAGTACAGCAGCGGCCAATGTGAAAGTGTCAGAGTTAAGGCAAGTGCATGCCCAAGGCAGTGGCTGACGCCATATGCAATGCAGTAACTTACAGTTTCATATAGTGGCTGGCCACAAGCAGGGTAGTACATCCAAGCACAGTGACCAACACCAAGGTGGGTATGAAAAGCAAAGGGGCAAACCTGTGCAGCATACACATGGGGAGGAAATGGGGTAGATAGGAAAGCAGGAGAGGGGAGAGCAGCGAGCAGAGGTAAATACAGAAAAGTAACCATCAAGCATGAATGTGTGGATACTTCAAGTGTACATAGAGCCTTTTTTGAACTTTTCACAAAAGAAGGGCTGGTGGAGAAGGTATTGAGGGTAGCTATGGGTAGGATAGAGGATGAAAGGCAGTAGGAGGAACAAATAAACACATGAAACATAGACAGACAGACATAAAGAAGTGGTACTTACACGAAAGGTGGGGAGGACACTAGATGGACATATAAATGCAAAAGATGGACAATTGGTGATGGGAAAGGATGGACAATGGAAAAGGAAAGGGGAATAACACATAACGGAGAGGATATACTTGTCTGAGAAAGGGATTATTGCTCGTCTGGTCAGGATAAAACAAACAGTTGTGGGGTCTCTTCAAGAAGCTTTATTATATACAAACACATCAAGAATGAGGCTAAGTAACTTTAACTTATAAACTAACTAGCTATCATGCACATAGATGTTCACACTTTAGCTGTACTCTCAAAATTGTACTGATGCTAACACATGCTTGCTATTTATATGCACGTTCAGTCCGCGAAATTCTTCTTAAAGATACAACACACTTGTTATTTTACATCCTCCCTCTTTGAGAAATGAGTCATGTAATAATGATGACATTGACTGATATGCAATTAGTACAGAAATAATTTTCATCATGCAATTATACAGAACTAGATACTTGCATACAATTATGTCCAAGTTGCTGTGTATTTCACACTAGGTTTGGAAATATGGCCAAATTGTGTGACATAGAAATTGGGATCAGGTTTAGCAACTGGGATTGTCTGCTGACTGTTCAACTTTAGGGACATCAGGAATATCATCAGGAACAGTGCTAGGAGTCGACACGTTCTGGAACAGAAACATTGTCTGGATTGCACCAAGATTTGGAGTCTACATCACAGGAACAATGCTGTGATATCGGTTCAGCTACAGGAAGATGTCTGCAATTTCTACTGTATTCTACACCCTCAGATTTCACAAAATAGGATCTCAGCTTTGCACATATATTTGTTACTTGACCAAGCCGGTCAAAACCTTTCACCATTTGTATCCTCACTGTCTCTCCTTCTTTCAATGGACGAAGAAATCTGTTCGATTTGTCATAACTGGACTTCTGGAAAGAATGTTTTCTGAATAATTGGGCTCTGATTGCTTTGTTGTTTTTAGCTTTAGGCCTCAATAAACTGAAACTGATAGGCAATGTTGTTCTGGTTTGCCTGGATAGAAGTCTCTGAGCAGGTGAGACTAATATATCATCACGGGGTATGTTTCTGAGATTGAGTAAGTTCAAAAAAAATTGGTATTATCACTCTTTGACTTATCAAGTAATTGTTTTGCACTCTGTTCTGGACTACTAGTAACATATACAAAGTCCCACTCTTGCAAATTTCTGAAACAATCGACTGGTAAATTGGGTACCATTGTCAGATATAAGCTTCTGTGGACTGCCATGGACTGAAAAACGATGTTTCAACTTAGTAATAACAGCAGTGGAAGTTAGATTAGGTAGGAGATCGATCTCAAACCAATTCAAATAAGAGTCTGCCAATACTAAGTAATGTTGACCATTCCACTCAAATATGTCAGTAGCTACAACTGACCAAGGTAGTGCAAGGACTTGACTTAGCTGAAGTGGTTCTTTTTGCAAATGTGGTTTAGTACTATTGCATACTGAATAAGATGGAAGTACTTTATCAATGTATTTTGCTAGATAAGTCCAAAATACTAGTCCTCTCGCCCTTCGTTTGGTAGATTCGGAACTGGGTGACCACAGTGCAAAATCTGGATATATTCATGTTATAAGGAAGCAGGAACAACAATTTTAGGACCTTTGAAAATAAGGCCATCTTCCACCAGCAACGCATCTCTGTAAGGAAAGTAAGGTTGCACTTCAAGTGGTACACTCGATTGCTTTGATGGCCATCCAACACTGATGTAGTGATTGAGCTTCTGCAAAACTGGCTCAGTATTTGTAAGATCTCGTAGCTCATTAAGTCTTGTGGTAGAAAAATTACTCACTTCCATGACATCAAAGTCAAAATTCTCTGCGTCAAGCTGTTCCGTTGTATTTCTGGGCGGTCTGGATAAGGTATCAGCCAGATAAAGAAGTTTGCCTTTTGTATAGATCATTTTGAAGTTGTACTATTTGCAATTTAAGCATCATTCTTTATAATCTCGCTGGAGCTAAATGCATAGACTTTTTTAAAATAGTGACTAGAGGTTGATGATCAGTTTCAATCTGAATTTCCTGACCATAGGTATAATCATGAAACTTGGAACATGCAAACACTGTTGCCAAAAGTTCTTCCTCAATTTTAGCATACTGCATTTCAGTTTGGGTAAGTGTTCTAGATGTGTAGGCTACTGGCCTGCCCTCTTGAAGAAAAACTGCACCTAAACCAGGGAAAAAAATTGCTGGGCCAACAAAAAAACAAGTAAAATAAACTGACAGGCAAAATAAAGTGGGGGGCTTCGCCCGCCTGACGTGGGGGGCAGTGCCTCCCCTCACAGCCTACTTAAAATATACCAACTCCGAGATCGCACTACAGTGGAGGAAATGGCAAATTCCCAACAATGGCCAAGCGATTTTTTTCCCTGGGAAAAACATCCCTGTTCTGGGCATTCGAGATTTAGGCATTTCGTTTAATATGTGTCAACATAAGGGCATTCACTGTTCTGCCCTGCCGACATGCTAATATAGACCTGCAATTGTCTGTTTAAGATCTTCAAATGCTTTCTGGTGCTGTTCTAGCCATCACCATGTAACATTTATATGTGTGAGCTCTCTCAAAGGTGCTGTCAGCTCACTGAAATCTGGTATAAACTTGCCTAAATAGTTGACCATACCAACAAAATGTTGTAAAGCTTGTACAATATCTTGTGCTGGCATCTCAAGAATGTCTGCCTGCTTGGATGGGTCTGGTCTCAAGCCAACACTAGTATACAAATGTCCTACATATGTAAACTCTGGTAGTCTGAATTTGCACTTTAGAGGATTGAGCTTTAAGTTTACTTCACGTGTTCTGATTTGTCATCGTCTGCTTCACCATTGCCTCCTACCAATAAATCATCTACTATTATGGCACAGGGATAACCTGAAAAAAAATTGTTACATTGCACACTAGAAGACTTAATTTACAGAATGTATTCCAAATGGCATCTTCAGGAATCTCTATCTTCCAAATGGCATACTGAATGTAGTCAGTAGTGAAGATTTGCAATCAAGCATCACTTACCAAAATGAACTGTTTGCATCTAAGACAGAAAAAACAGTAGCATTCAGTATTAGGGCTGTGACTTCTTCAACTGTACACATAGGATGATATGGTCTCTTTAATACTTTGTTTAAATCTCTTGGGTCAATGCATATTCTGATTTCATCTGAGCCTTTTTTGTGAGGTGCTACCATGGATGACACCCATTCAGTTGGTTCTGTAACTGGACAACTTACATCTTGCTGTACCATTTTATCCAACTAAGTCTTGGCTTTATGCTGCATAGCTATCAGAACTCTTCTTGCTGGTCTGCCCACTGGACTAATCTCAGGGTCTAATGTCATAGAATGCACAACTGGAAGTTTGCCCAACTTGTCATCGAAAATATCAGCATACTCTGAAAAAATAGTGGTAGTGAAGCTGGGACTGGGAGATGTGCTTATTTGATGATTTTTTTTTGGTAAAAGAAAGCAGATTCATTCTCAAACTGTCTCTGAGACACAGTAATGACTGCACAGGTCTCCGGACTACATAGAATAATAGACTACAACAGTTCTTGGCCACATAACATGAAAACACTACTGAGCCTTTGGTTTGAATTTCTTCACCTCCGTAAGCAACAAGTTTCACACAAGTGGTCACATTTAGTCATTCACCAGCTCTCACTTTAGCAAAAGTATCTATCTGCAGACATAACATTACACTTTGAACCGGTGTCTACTTTGAGCTCAGTGGATTTACCATTGATCTGGATAGTACAAAACACTTAATTTTTGTCAATAAATCTACTGCATCAATTCTTTCACCAATTACTGATACACCATCTGCACAGAAAGCAGTCTGCTGCAGGTCTACTTGATTAATTTGCTTTTTTGAATTACACCTCTTTGCAATTGTGTGAGGCTTACTTGATTTACAAAATCTTTGAAAATGATTCAGTTTCTTATATTTGTGGCATTTCTTACCAAATGCTATGCACTTTTCTCTTTTAGACTTATGGCTGGCACCACAATTGCGACAGTTAACAATAAAAATAGCAAACCGGTTTTGGCACTCTGGCCTTTATCAGTGTGTTAAAGCAAAATACAATTTACATCCATTTAATGAAATATATATATATATATATATATATATATATATATATATATATATATATACACTTAAGCCAGAATAATTAGGTCCATTAACCAATTAGAAAATTTAAAGATGACCGTTCATCTAAGGGGAAAATACACCTCCCAATCTAATTATCCAACTTTTTCTTTTTTAAGGATATCATGCCTACAATTTTATCAATAATTGTAAACCTAAATTGTGCAGTGGGATGTTTAATAGTGTGTTTATATAAAGAATTAGTCTGACATTAATTCCTGATATTACTTAAATGTTCAGAGACCTGTATTTTAAGTGGACATGATGTCTGACCTAGATAAAAAGCTGAGCATGTACATGTAACTAAATAGATAACCCAATCTGTGCTACAATTTGCAAAAACATTTATGTTAAATATCTTAGAAGTGTTTTTACTGGTAAATTCCTTTGTTTTGATAATGTATTTACAAAAGGTGCAATGACCACATGGAACACAACCTAGTAACAAATCCCCCGCTAATGTGCCCTGAAGCATACACCTACATTTAATCCTATGTGTAAAAAATCCTCCTAACGCCTTTCCTCTCCTAAATGAAAACTGGCATCTAGAACCAAGAAGATTACTTAATCTATCATCTGTCAATAAGGTATCCCAATGTTTTTGATTCAAATCCATAAAACCGAAAGTGTTACGTCCATAACTTGTAATCAGTCTAATGGTATTATTGGTCTTATTTTCCTTACACTGATAATTTAACAAGTATGTCCTATTCTGAGTTTGAACAAACTGACTAGTTTGAGTGATATGACATTTCTTTTTTCAAAACAGGTTTATAAGTGATATGACATTTCTGATACCCTCTCTCACAGAATCTGGAAATAAGATCATCCTGCAGTGATAAAAATGAATCACTAGACGAACAAATTCTACGAATCCTTAGGAACTGAGATTTGGGAATGTTATGTATGTTATGTCTTGGATGACAGCTGGAGGCATGTAATAAGGTATTAAAGTGTGGATGTTTGTGAAAAACACTGCTTTCCAAGGTGCCATTTGCTGATTTCACCCTTGTACTGCAATGAGCAACCTTTATTCTGTATTGAGCATGCTCCTTTAACTGAACTAGTCTTAGAACTTTCTGGAAGAAGCTGCTACTGCCATGTGCTTAGGCCTGCTTTTACCAGTCATGTGTTGCATGCTATCTACATTTGCTCTGGATCCAGCTGAAACCAAGCTCCTATCACTTGCAAGCATATTTGTGTGCCTCTCTATAACTTCATGGATATGACAAATCTCAATGGCTTTGATCAACATTAAATCACTGTCACAAAGCAAACTTTTTCTGACAGCAGCACTATTAATACCACACATGAGCCTGTCCTTTATTAACTCATCTTTTAAATCACCAAACTTGCAAGTTTTTGCTTTGTTTCTCAGGTCAGTAATACAAGCTACAAAAGGTTCTCCTTGCTTTTGATCTCTTGTGTAAAACAAATGCCTCTCTAAAGTAACATTAGTCTGGGGGTTACACATTTCTCTGAATTTGCACTTCAAATACTCGGGGTCTTCCCTTGATTCAACCTGCACAACAATATGATGAGTTTCACCTTCACCTTTATACACTGCTTATGCATATATAAATGAACACTCCCTTTCAATGGCATCTGACCCTGCTAGGTTTAGCTAAATGATCGCCCTGATGTGTGTATATTTATCAGAATAAACTGCTTGTATAAGTATATTGTTTTTTATTCTTCTTTCGGCTTTTCCTGGTTAGGGGTCACCACAGCAGAACTCCGGTCCGCTAATGATTGGCAGTAGATTTTTACGGTGCTGAGGTGCCAGCCCGATGCCCATCCTTCAACGAAGGCATGCCCATTCACGCATGTCTTTTGAATGCCACTCGACCGCAGGGAGGACATGCAGACTCCACACAGAAGGCGCTCCAGCTGAGAATCGAAAGGGAGAGCCTCTTGCTGTGAGGCAACAATGCTACCGCTGCACCACCGCAGCTTCTTGTATAAGTATATTGTACTCTTGCTCAAATATTCTCCAGTTCTCTGCAATATTCTGATCAAATACAGGTGGTAATGGTTTTTGAAATCTGCCTGCCATATCAACATATCTCAGTGAAGACCTTTGCAAGTATGCACGAACACGCACACACTTATACATATGCCTGAAATTTATGACAGAACTTGTAACTATGCCCAATAGCACAACAAGCCTCTGTATAACTGAACTTTGCAAAATAAGTTTCCTGAGCACTGCAATACACTTCAATCATTTTACTGTAAAAGTCATTTATCATCATTTTAAGAAATATTTCAAATAACTGCACTGTGTGAATAAACTAGGCAGAAGAAGTTGAGAGCAAGAAACATTTCAAAGTAACTGCACTTTATGAATGAACTGGACAGTAACTGCACTATGCAGATAAACTGTTTCGAAGCAATTGCACTTTGTGAATAAACTGTTTCAAAATAATCACACTTTGTGAATAAATGGGACAGAAGAAGCTCAGAGTGAGAAACACTTCAAAGTAATTGCACTTTGTGAATAAACAATACACAGCACATTGAAATTTTCCCAAAATGGCTGCACTTTGCCAAATAACTCTGTACAGTGCAAGAAACACTCTGTAATGGCAGCACTCAGCAAATGAACACACCCATGCACAATAAACTTTTCAAAATGGCTGCATTTGACTGCAGTTTAAGAAATAGTTGCACTTTGCACACAACAAACTCTTCAGAGTAAATGCACAGTAATAAACACTCACTGTAAGCACTTTGATACACTTTGAGATACTTCAAACAACTCTAGTCATGCCATTCAAGGTTTCAATCAATGCAAAACAGTAGTTTTGCCAAAATACAGTAATATGGCAAAAAACATGCAGTCGTCTTACTTTATTTAAGCTTAATGTGCCCTTTTGCCCTTTATTATATTTGTTTTGCCAGTTTAGTCTCTTTTCATATCCATTATACTTTTTTGTGCTCATTTTAACTCTATGCTGCGGTGGTACGGTGGTAGCATTGTTACCTCACAGCAAGAGGTTCTCCTGTTCGATTTCTCGACTGGGCTTGGGAATGCCTTCTGTGTGGAATCTGCATCTCCTCCCTGTGGTTGGGTAGCGTTCGAAAGACATGCGTGTGTAAATGGGCATTCCTTCATTGAAGGTTGGGTGTCAAGCTGGCACCTCGGCGTTTTGTAAAAATCTACTGCCAGTCATTAGCGGACCGGAGTTCCGCTGTGGCGACCCCTTACCGGGAAAAGCCGAAAGACAAACAACAACATGCTCATTTAAATTTAAACTTGTTCATTTTGCAATCCTGAGGTATTTCTGAACCCTCTATGTACTTTTCTGATGCTCATTTTATTAACTAAGTTAATTTCAAACATCTCGTCTGATTAAGGAGCTTTTTGTGCTTCTCATTTGCTTAATAAATGTCTCTGTGCTATTTGCTTAATGCGTTTTGTGCCCTTGTAATGCTCCATTTTATGTTTTTTAATAAATAAAGTGGTTGTGCAATTTTTCGTTACCTTTGGCTAGTTTCTGGCCCGTTTTTGCTCTCAGTTCAATTAGCTTGCCTTCACTGTTAACTCTGCACCTCATGGCTCTGGAAAGCACTTGCTGGAATCCCAGTTCTGACACCATGTTACTTGTCCAATCAGGATAAAACAGACGAGCAGGTGGGGTTCTCTTCAAGCAGCTTTATTATATACAAACACATCACGAAATGAGGCTAAGTAACTTTAACTTATAAACTAACTAGCTATCATGCACATAGATGTTCACACTATGGCTGTACTCTCAAAATGGCTCTGAAGCTAAAGTGCTCATTATTTATATGCATGTTCAGTCCTTGGAAATGCTTCTTAAAGGTACAACACACTTGTTATTCTAGAGGGATGAAGGGGCTCCTGGCATACTTGGCTGCCTGACTAGCCCAATGAGCAGGACTTGACAGTTCTGTGACTCCCCCAGTCATACTACAAGGCACTCCACATTCTTATGATGGGCATTCAGTTGGTAGTGCACCTGATGAAGTCCTTTGAATTTTCAGACGAAAGTGATTCATTTCATTAAATATTTGTGTGGAGCCTGTTTACCTGCTTCATTTTTGTTTTCATGAGTCTGCAGTGGAGCAAGTCCAGGATTTTGACATTGTGACCTTCAGTGTTTTTGTTTTTTTTTTGTATTATGGTCTCAGGATTATGAGTTACAAGATTGTAGGCTTCAAGGTTTTGATAGTAAACTGTGAAGATTACATGCTATAAGGTGCATGTGGTTCCAGGGCCATATGTTGAGGCATGGATACCATACCAAAAGAAGGAGAATGTAGTTGTGCATAGCAGTAAATGTAGTTATTAACCAGGTGCATTAAGAGCAGACCCAGTTCTTATACTCATGTGCTTGTTGTAGCATAGCATATACACCCAGTGATTGACATACTTTGTTTTCTGGTGTACAGGCAAAGTGGTACAGGATATAGATTTGTTGCCTCACAGCAAGAGGTTCTCTGGTTTGACTCTCAGCTGGGGTGCCTTTACTGTGGAGTCTGGATGCCCATGCTGTGTTCATGTGGGTTTTCTAAGGGTGCTCCTGTTTCCACCCACGTTCCAAAGACATGAGTAGGTGGCCTGGATACTCTAAATCACCCATAGGTATGGCTATGCATGGGTGTATGGTACAGAAGAATGACTGCAGCAGGGCTATCCACCCAGTGGTGATGGCCACTGTTGATGTTACACCCCAAACTCATGTACTAAAAAGAAAAAAAAGAGGATTGTTGCTTGTGCATCAAATATAGTTCTGCACTACATGTTCCTTAGCTGAAGCTGACTCTCCACTCTGCCGTTCTATTGCTGCTAGGACTTTTACTGCAGGTCCTGTCATGGTATTCAACAGCTGTTCTATTTTTGTGCACAATACCACATTGTGGAACATGGCACAAGCAATAAATACCTTAAGGCATATGTTCAGACTATATTGAAGTACCCCTCCTGCAGTGTCTAAACATTGTCCTAGAAATGATGAGTAGGAGAATGACTTGCCACTGTAGGCTCTCTGCACTCATGGCAGGGTGGAAAGTCTGGATGTGAGTTGGTCAGACATAGCCCACAGAAAAAAATAAATAAGCCAGCAAAACTTGACCCAGTAAAAAGAAAATATGCAGATGGATGTGTGAGTTGATGTTTATATAGTGCATTATTTAGTCTGCCTTTTTTGATATTACTAGTGTGCTCAGAGATTCGCAGCCTGAGTGGCCTAGAAGTTTGGCCTATATAAAAAGCCCCACATGTACACATGGCTAAATAAATTAGCCAATCAGAACTACAGTTTGCAAAGAACTTTATGTCATATACAATAGGGGAATTCCTACTTGTGAATTCCTTGGTTTTAGATATTTTGGGGCAATTGATACAGTGTCCACAGGGATAACATCCCACTGGAATAGTACCAGTAATGGTAGTTTGAATAGGTTCTAATCCTCCAATATCATGGGAATGTTTATAATGACTAAAAGTGCCTAAATTTCTGCCTTTCCTAAAAGAGAACAAACATTTGGTAGGAACAATTGAAGATAAATCATTATCGTATAATAGGAGATTCCAGTGTCTGTGAATAGTCTGAATCAGAGCATCAGAATTTCTTCCATAGGTGGTAGTAAATCTGATGGGATGAACAGTTGAAACAGTATCAGATTTGTAGGTAAGTAAATCCTCCCTATTCATATGTCCAACTTTGTGTATTGCATCAAAAACATGGCCCATCTTATATCCCCTGGTCCTGAAACAGCTAGTCAAATCATTACTTAGTTCATGGTAGGATGTTTCATCAGAACAGATACGTTTAAGTCTGATGAACTGAGATATTGGAATATTTTTAGATATATGTGGAGGGTGAAAGCTGGAAGCATGTAATATGGTGTTGTATTCCGGGTGTTTCCTGTGTACTTTGGTACCTAAAGTGTCATCAGATAATCTATTGATCAAGACATCAAGAAAAGTGATGTTGTCATGATCATAGTGTAAAGTAAACTCAATACCCCATTGATTGTTGTTGAGATATGCCAGGAAATCAAACAACCCATCTAGTTCACCCTTCAATACTGCCCAGCAATCATCAAGGTATCTTCTCCAGATATCAAGATGTTCTAAATAGATATTGTATTCGGAGTTATAGATCGAATCTTTCTCCACATAGGCCATGAAAAGGTCCGCATAAATGGGCGCAAATGATGAGCCCATAGTGGTACCCTTAGTTTGCCAATAGCAAACATCTTGGTAGAAGAAAACATTATTATTCAAAACATATGAAGCTATATCCAAAAGAAATTCATTAAATTCACATGAATATAATCCAGAGACATCCAACCAATAAGATAGAGTTTCTAAGCCCCCAGAGTGAGGAATGTTTGTATATAGTGCACTAACGTCAAAAGTGCACATCCACCAATCAGGATCCAGTTGTGTATCCGTGATGATCTGTAGGAAATTGGTGGTGTCACGTAATCGTGAATGAATAAATGATAAAAGAGGTTTTAGTTTGTCAGTCAGAAAAAGGGAAAGGGGTTCGGTGATATAACCCCTGCCTGAAACAATAGGTCTTCCCGGGGGATGTGTGGGATCTTTATGTATCTTTGGTAAAAAGTAAATATATTGATTAGAGGAGTCATGGACTAACAATTGGTGCATAAGACTGGTATCAATAATACAAGCATCTTTGGCATGAGAAAGAAATTGTTCGATTTCATTTTGAAATCTGGAAGTGGGATTAATAACCATTTTAGCATAATATTTTTAATTGGACAATTGCCTAAGAGCTTCCTGGTTGTAATAATTCCAATCTAAAACAACAACAGCACCCCCTTTGTCTGCTGAGATGACTACAATGTCACGATTGTATTGAATATTTCTGATGGCCTGTTGTTCTTAAATAGTGATGTTGTTAGGTCGACAATCAGAAACAGATCGCACATAGTGAAGATCCTTAAGAATATTATTCTGAAATTGTGAAACAACAGGGTGCATAGGTGGATTAAATTGTGATTTGTGATATGTGAATTTGTCTGAAACACCAAAATCATTAGTAGAACCAAAAAACATTCTTAGATTCAATAATCTACAAAAAGATACAACATCCTCTGCAAATGAATCTTCACTGACAAAAAAAACAGGGACAAATGTAAGACCTTTATTAAGAATGGCGACTTCAGTAGGTGATAAAACATAACTTGACAAATTTAAAACATTGTTATGTAAGGGTAGGTCTACTTGGCCATGACATGGTGTAGTAAACCTTGAATGTCCATTATGGCCTTTGTGTTTCCTCCCCCTCTTTTATACCTACTCCTAAAGGGGCACCAATAGGTGTTCTCTTGGGGGTGGGTGACCCAGAAGCAGTCGGCAGCTCACTCTCAGGGCCTGAGGAAAGTTCCTCCATGGAGGAACCAGTATCTGAAGTGTAATTATGCTTGAGAATAGATTTGGGTCTTTTCCTTTTCGAAGGACGGTTATGTTGGATATTAAATTTAACATGTTTGGTTACATTAAATGGATTATTGCCTTGATAGTCCACCAAATCCCTATTGTATTTTTGAATTTTCTTTGTTTTGAGTTGGGTCTCCAAGTTATTTAAATCAGAAGCCACCCTGTCAAGTTGTTTAGCAAAGAAAGGTTCTTTTTCAAAAGATTTAACGTCATTGGCAAGGCCAAGGACTGTATTGACCTCCTTGTCAATTGTGCGCTCATAATAATTATTGAGTGCCTTAACAAAGGACATACTTGCTTGATGTTGGATTCCTGCCCATTCTTGTGATAATTCTTCATCTATGTCTGACACTAATGGCTAAATCCTTACCCTCAAACCCCGTGGGGTAATGTTTTTTGCAATATAAGCTTTAAACAACTTAGCGTGCCAGACATTCGATCTCAATATTCGCAAATGTTTATGAAGTTTATCAAATGCAAGGCTACAAGTGGTTTCGGACCCTATAGCTGCACCAGAATTTGTATCATCAGTAATAGAACCCAAACCAAATACACGCAAATCTTCTCTGTCAGAAGATAATCCAGATACTAGACTTATCAAATCCATTGTTAAGAGTGCTAGGGCAACCGGAAGAAAGACAATAATAGCAACAAGGCTACATCAGTCAATGAGACAATAATAGACCCAAAAATGGACTATGTCTCCACAAACAAATAGGTCAAGATCCAAAAAAGAAGCAAAAATACCAATTGGCAAGTGAGGACAAAAATATATATGTCAAATTGGCAAAGGTGACTAATTGAAAAAATAGATCAGAGATCCACTAAAAAACAAAGAATGGCAATAACCCATAAAAAAGGCTAGGCTATCAATGGCAATACCCAAAGGTCCTTCGATAGGAAAAGAAACCCATAAGCCTTATATGAATATAATAAGGTATCAATGAGATACACAAACTGGATCAAAAAGATAATGTATGCAAAGGAGAATAATAATACAAAAAATATATAATGTTAAATGGAACAACTGTAAATGCCCATACGAATATGTAAGCATACGTCAACAGCAATGTATATCTATAGAGGAAAGTTGAACTTGAAACACAAATTCTGAGTTCAGAACATATTATACTATAAATACAAAAAATTATGTATAGTGGTTCAAAAAATATATGTATAAGAAAAAATGCAGCCAGATAGTTATTTCAGCCACATAGATAATAATCTGATATGAATATCAAGAAGTGCGTATTAGTGCCCAAAATGTGTAAGAGAGAAAGAAATTCCTCCCCTAACATCTAAATGGTATCAGACAATCCTTACAACATGCTAATGGAGCTAAAGAACAGTCTCACCTATACACTAGCAATAAATATAATTGTAAACAGTCTGTATAGATCAGCAATGATAACAAAAAATATGTATACCAAATTTAATAAAATATGAAACTAATCAGATCACAATGGTTGGTATAAATACTGTGATTATAGTCCCAAGTGAGAGCTACCTAAATAGAAATATTAAGCAGCAAATGTAAAATAGCGCCAGTTATATAGCCCTCATTGTAGACACTAATTGAGTGAACCATTAGCAAGAGACCAAAACTAAGGAATTCACAAGTAGGAATTCCCCTATTGTATATGACATAAAGTTCTTTGCAAATTGTAGTTCTGATTGGCTAATTTATTTAGCCACGTGTACATGTGGGGCTTTTTATATAGGCCAAACTTCTAGGCCACTCAGGCTGCGAATCTCTGAGCACACTAGTAATATCAAAAAAGGCAGACTAAATAATGCACTATATAAACATCAACTCACACATCCATCTGCATATTTTCTTTTTACTGTTATTGATATTATTCGTGGCAAAAAATCTAACAAAACTGGTTGGCATTCTTTGTTAAATTCAAAAGAAAAAAAGTGGATTATCAAATTAGGTGGTCTTTTCCCACCAGGATTGAATGACAAATTTTAGGATTGACCAATCACAACTGTGTGGAGTGTATTTATATGACAGCTTTGACTTTGCCTGTGTTACACTGATGAAGGCTGTGTATGTGACACCAGCCGAAACCGGTCTGTGCAATTTTCTTGCTGTCCTTTGGATTTAATAATTAAACTTCAGTCTTTTTACTGGGTCAAGTTTTGCTGACTTATTTATTTTTTCTGATTTCGTTTACCCTGAGCCGTGCAGTTGCTTCCGGGCAAACTTTCTTTGTTACAGACATAGCCCACAGCCATGGATTGCAAAGCCTTCATATGGTGGTTGTATTGTGTTTCATGGTTACACCTATGTAGGCAACATACCTTATCAGCACTGTTGGCTCCTGGTCAGCACACACAGACCATAGGTAAGATGGCAGCAGTGTTGCCTGTGAGAACATGGCAGACCAACTCTGGTCATGGGTGTTATCCAGGTTATGGACATTGCTAGTTTTCAGTATCAACACATGAGATGCCTTGTCAAGGTACACAAGCACAAATCCATTGTAGTTATACCCATTCCATGCCATGGAACAAATTGAGCCCTGATACTGCAAACTGACATAGTGGATACTCAAGTCATGGCAGAATTGTTCACCACTGAAGGATGTCATCCCTGTTCCCCACACCCTTGTATATAGTTACTGTCTTCACCTCCTGTGACCCTAATTCACATTATAGTGCTACAGTCCCCAGACACCCCACCTGTGCAAGTGATAATGACTGTTCCCTGCCAAACCCCCTAACTTGTGTGGTCATGGTGATGTTTGCAACACAGCATGGAGTCCCTATACTGCCCTGTATCACCTGGGTCTGATACTGCATGCATCATTTTATTCTATGCCATCTGCATCATGGCCCATAGTTATGAACCAGACACCATCCCTTTGCCACTGCTGTACTATATTGGGGTCCAAATGTAGTGCTGAACTGCATGCTCCTTGGCTGACGCTCCACCCTGCCCTTCTGCTGCTAGGACTTTTATGGCAGGTCCTGCCATGGTATTCACCTGGTGTTCCATTTGTTTACACAATATCATGTTGTGTGACATGACAGAAACAAGAAATGCCTTGCTGTATATATCCTGACTGTATTGTTAATATCAGATATTTGATACAAAAATAAAATATTTTTTCTTGGTTTTATCATTCCACTAACTTCTGATCCTCCTGCAATCCACTTTTATTTTTTCCACACTGTTTCATTATCTGTGGAATTACTTCCAGGACATTTTGCTGTACAATACATAGCCACGTACCTAACCTTATGGAATCCTTTAGAATTCACAACTGCTGTAGTTAAGCTGGGTGGTACACTTGTTAGTATGTTTCCCCCTGACTTGTCAAGTTACAATTTGGTGAAGAACCAGCTTGCAAAGTACAGCTTCTCAAAAATCCAATATGATGAAAAGTTAAATGTAAGAATTTTTTGCAAGGCCCCCTGTGGTGGACAAGTTCCCACACCCCAGTTCTTTCATATTCCAAGTCCATGGTCACACCAACATAAGGAAAGGGGAAATCTCTGAAAACAAAACAAAAACATCACTGCTGATGCACACTTAGAAACCATACTCGCTATGATTTTCTGGGGGAAACGCAATCTTTGGAGTTGCATTTTTTAAAAAATCCTAAATCTGCTACAAGGTATTTTGCTAACCTCTTTGCTACATTTCTTAAGACAAATTGGTGGATATGACTGCTTAAAAGATTCAGTGCTACCTACTGCAACTAAACCTTCCCCAGGGGCAGACTGTCAACTGATCAGCACCTACACTCCTAAACTAAAGCCCCAGTGATGCCATGATGCCATCTAACTGATTGCATCCAGGAAATCTGCCCCCCCCAATCCTTACTACAGTCTGCCTTTTCCTACCTTCTTGACCATTTTTTCTCAACCTTTTCCTTGCATTGTTGAATGATTCCATGAATACATTTTCCACCACCCCTTCTAGCAGTCATTCCAAGGGCCCACAGCAATCAATGTCAAGAATTACTTTCACATATCCTGGATGTAGCTTGTCCTTAATCAGCTGATGCTTGTACTCCACCCTCCTCCCTTCCTCTTCAGTGTGACTCTCCACGTCTTTCTGACAAGATCTTCTATACTCACATCATATCAGCTATGGACTGTGGACATTTAAGATAATGTCAGGAAACTGGTAAGATAAAAACTCAGGAAGTAGAAGATCCAGGCAGAGGAAGAGATAATGTCAGAAAACTGGGAAGATAAACACAAATTCAAATAGCAGCTCAGGAAGTACAAGATCTAAGCAGAGGATGATGACAGTAAGTGTAGAGTACTAGGTTGTCCATCCTTGCCAGAGTTCAAGTCTGTTTCAGTCAGCCTGATTATCACCATGCAAGAAGAGACTCACGTGGCACTGAAAATGGCTATGACTGGAGAAGTAGGCATAGTCTTCACAAGCCAGTGATGGTAACCATCATTAGCAAGTAGGTAGGAGCATACACTCACATCAGCCATCAGGGGTGGGATTAGGGCTCATTAAAAACTCCCCCAATTCCAGGATGCCAAAGATCTCAGGTCATGTGCATGGCTGCCTGGATTATGGAACCTCCAGTTGCTCTCATCTCCATGCTGGAGGTATCTTGTACTGGGAAGTGAATGGGTTTAGGACTGATAATGGGAGACTGAGTGGCTAGCAGGAATGGGAGCAAAACAAAGACTAAAGAAAAACATTTTTAAGGACCTAAAACATATGATATTATCCTTTATATTAGGTGGAGGTTAGGCACTGGGATTGGGCTGAATATTCCAGAATGATATTCATATTTTGATACAGTTCAAATTAAGTCATTGTATTTACTTCAAATCAGGTGTTGATGCCAAACAGCATCAACTGATTCATGAACTGAGTTATAATCAGGGTGAATTAGATGAGTGCTATTTTAGTTTTATTATGGTGGAAGGAGGGAATACCCATATGTTTTAAAGTATACATGGGACAGTAAAGTGTTTCCTGCTGATGCAATAGCTTAAACCTTGGATTCATTTGATGTTGCCCATTAGAAACCGTAAGACGGGTCTTCTGGAGAAAGCTGGATTGAAGACCTAGAAGGAAGGATAATGTATTGGGAACAATTATACATTGACTTTACATGGAGCACTTGGTTTAGATCAAACAAAAGTTTAGATTAAGTAATGTGCTAAAGTATAGTTTGAGACACTATCAGAACTGCTACATATATATATATATATATATATATATATATATATATATATATATATATATATATATATATCTTACTGAGCTGATGGGTACTCCTGTCCCACTTTGATAGCATTTGTGTTAGAGGTGAGAGGAGACAAATCGGCGATTAAAGGGTTACTTATTGGAGCCTGCAGAGCACTAAGGGAACTGAGGTAATGCTGGGACTAAAGTGGGGCAACATGGGAGCACATAACAGGGAAAGATTAGACTGAGGATATTTGGAAGGTGATTTATTGGTTATTGAGATATGTCTCCAAGGTTAAAGATACTTGCCGGGAGATGTTTGCACAAGTATTTTTATACTTAAGAAAGATGCATAATCAAGTAAATTCAGCATGTTGAAGATGTGAGCTGGGGGCTGAGAGAACATGGAATATTTTGATCATATCAAGGACTGGATAATTTTAAGATAGCATTAAAGTGTCTAATGGAAGGAGTGCTGGGCAAAATGTTACTCCCTACAAAAGTGCTTCCATTACTGGATTATCATAGGTTCATCCCAAATCTATGCATCAGATGTATGTGCCTCAGAGGTTGTTATAATGGTTTACTATCATATTTTCGAATGGAACTCCGTCGACTGCACTGTTGTCGAACACGGAAAATTGAAAACGGTAATGTCGAACTCCAAAAGCCAACCTGTGAACGGGTTTTAACATGGATTGAGATAGGGGAGAGGTTTGTAGTTCGGCAATAGCAGTGAACACCTATCTCGACCTATACCCACAGCATGTCTTTGGGAGGAAACCGGAGCACCTGGAGGAAACTCACGCAACCACAGGGAGGACATGCAAGCTCTGCACAGAAGGCACCCCAGCCAAGGATCGAACTGGAGAACCTCTTGCTGTGAGGTGGCAATGCTAACCACTGCACCACCGTGGCCGCCCTACTGCTGTAATCATACATGCTCACTCCCTGGCTGCACTCTCAAAATGGCACTAGGAATGGCACGTGCTTAACATTTATATGTGCATGCTTAGTCATTGAAGTGCTTCTTAAAGACACAGCACACGGCACATGCACTCTGAGCTGCATCTTCCTGCTTGAAAAAAACGAAACGTGCATGTTATGAATCTGTTTGGCATGCAGATAATACAGACAGTTCTCAATCAAGCATTTACACAAGATAAGGTACATATATACACAGTTAAGTCCATGTTGCTGCATATTTCACACTGGGCCTGGATACTTGTCCATATCGTGTGACATAAAACTGCGAATTGGGCTTAGCAACTGGAGCTGTATCAGAAAAATACTCGATGTTAGAATTGTTTGGAACATCTTCAGGAATGGAATCAGAGGTAAGAACATACTCTGGAATGGGAACAACATTTGGTTCACTCTGAGATCTAAAGTCTAAGTCATTGTAACAATGTTGTAATGATAATTCCGGTACAGAAAGAAGATGCCTTTAGTTTTTCCTGTACTCCATACCCTCATATTCTACAAGGTAGGATCTTGGCTCGGAACATATGCCTGTAACCTGACCAATCCAGTCGAAACCTTTTACCATTTGTATTCTCACTATCTCTTCTTCCCTCAATGGATGAAAAAAATCTGCTCGGCTTGTCATAAGAGGACTTCTGGATTGAACACTTCTAGAATAATTGAGCCTTGGTGGTCTTATTGTTCTTAGCTTTAGACCTCAATAAACTGGAACTAATAGGTAATGTAGCTTTTGGAAAGAAGTCTTTGAGCAGGTGAGCCAAGAATATCGTCACGGGTTATGTTTCTGAGATTAAGCAAATTTAAAAAAAATCGGTATTTTCAGACTTTGACCTTTCAAGTAATTTCTTTGCACTCTGTACAGCCTGTTCAGCTAGTCCATTTGACTGTGAATATTCTGGACTACTAGTAACATGTATAAAGTCCCATTCTCTTGTAAATTTCTAAAACAACTGACTAGTAAATTAAGTACCAGTGTCAGAAATAACTCTGTGTGGACTACCATGGACTGAGAAATGACGTTTCAACTTGGTGATAACAGCAGTAGATGTTAGATTAGGTAGCAGATCAATCTCAAACCAATTTGAATAAGAGTCTACCAATACCAAGTAGTGTTGATTGTTCCACTTGAAGATATCAGTGGCTACTATCAACCAAGGTAACTCGGGAACTGGATTTAGCTGAAGTGGTTCTCCTTGCAGATGCGGTCTAGTACTATTGCATACTGAACAAGAAGAAAGTACTTTATCAATGTTTTTCAGTAATGAAAGCCAAAATACTAATTCTCTCACTTGCCTCTTAGTGGATGCGGAACCTGGGTGACCACAATGCAAAATTTGGATGTACTCATGTTGTAAGGAAGCAAGAACAACAATTTTAGGACCTTTGAAAATAATGCCATCTTCCATCAACATTTCATCTCTGAAAGGAAAATATGCTTGCACTTCAGGTGGTACACTAGATTGCTTTGACGGCCATCCAACATTAATGTAGTGATTGAGCTTTTGCAAAATTGTATCAGTCTTTGTATGATCTCTCAACTCATCAAGTCTAGTGGTAGAAAAATTATGCACTGCCATCACATCAAAGTCAAAATTCTCTGTGTCAAGTTGTTCCATTGCATTCCTGAGTGATCTGGATAAGGTATCAGCCAGATAGAGCAGTTTGCCTTTTGTATAGACCATTTGAAGTTGTACATTTGCAATTTTAGCATCATTCTTTGTAAACTTGCTGGAGCTAAATGCATAGGCTTCTTTAGAATAGTAACTAGAGGTTGGTGGTCAGTTTCAATCTGAATAGCTCGATCATAAATATAATCATGAAACTTGGAACATGCAAATACTATTGCCAAAACTTCTTTCTCAATCTGGGCATACTGCATCTCAGTTTGGGTAAGTGTGCTAGATGCATAGGCTACTGGTCTGCTCTCTTGAAGTATAACTGCACCAAAACCAAATTTTGAAGCATCACAAGAAACAGTAACTGGTTTGTTCACATTATAGTATCTCAATCTAGGTAGGGTGGCAATGTTCTGCTTGAGGTCTTCAAATGCTTTCTGGTGCTGTTCTGACCATGACCATGTAACATTTTTGCACATTAGCTGTCTTAAAGGTCCTGTCAACTCACTAAAGTCTGGTATAAATTTGCCTAAATAGTTAACCATGCCTAAGAAACACTGTACAGCTTGAACATTGTCTGGTGCTGACATCTCAAGAATAGCTGTTTGCTTGTTGGGGTCTGGTCTCAAGCCAGTACTGGTAAATAAATGACCTACATAGGTAACTTCTAGAAGTCTGAATTTGCACTTCAGAGGATTTGCTTCAAGTTTACTTCACGTGCTCTGTCTAGAACTTTCTTTAGGTTTCTCTCATGTTCTGCTTCACCATTGCCTCCAATCAATAAATCATCTACTATTATGGCAGAAGGTTAACCTGCAAAAATCTGCTCCATTGCATGCTGAAAGACTTTGTAGAAAAAAATTATTACAAATGGCATCCTTAGAAATCTGTATCTGCCAAATGGATTACCAAATGCGGTTAGTAATGAGGATTTGCAATCAAGCATCACTTGCCAAAATGAACTCTTTGCATCCAAGACAGAAAAATCAGTGGCATTTGGTATTAGGGCTGCGACCTCTTCAGCTGTGTGCATTGGATGATATGGTCTTTTCAATGCTTTGTTCAAATCTGTTGGGCCAATACATGTTCTGATTTCATCTGAGCCTTTTTTGTGAGTTGCTACCATAGATGATACCCATTCAGTTGGTTCTGAAACTGGACAAATTACACCTTGCTGCACCATTTTATCCACCTGAGCCTTAACTTTATCCTGCATAGCTATAGGAACTCTTCTTGCTGGTCTGACCACTGCAGTGACCTCTGGGTCTAACATCATGGAATACACTACTAGAAGTTTGCCCAACCTGTTGTCGAAAACATCAGCACACTCTGAGAAAATAGCTTCAGAAAAATTAGAACTAGGAGATGCATTTATGTAATGAACTTCTTTAAAAAGATAGCAGATTCATTCTCAAACTATCTTTGAGACCCAATAAAGACTGCACTGGTGTTCTGACTACATAGAATAACAAGTTGTAACAGTTCTTGTCAAATAACATGAAAGCATCACTGAGCATTCAGTTTGAATCTCTTCACCTCCATAAGCAACAAGTTTCGCACTAATGGCCACATTGAGTTGCTTATTGGTTCTCACTCAAGCAAATGTGTCTGCTGATATAATATTACACTTTGAACCAGTGTCTACTTTAAGCCCTATAGATTTACATTGATCCGGACAGTACAGAACACTTTGCTTTTTGTCAATAAATTCACTGCATCAACCCTTTCACCAATTACCGACACACCATGCTCACAGAAAGCTGACTGCTACTCCCGTATGACCTTCCTTTACAACTACGTGAGGTTTACTTGATTTGCAAACATTTTGGAAATGGTTCCAGTTTTTACACTTGTGACATTGCTGACCAAATGCTAGCCATTTCTCTCTTTTAGACTCATGATTTGCACCACAATTGCAACAGATAACAATAAAGCTGGACTTTGGTTTTGCTGATTCATGTTTGTACTGTACTGAGCATGCTTGTTTAACTGAACTGGTCTTAGAACTTGCTGGAAAACTGCTTAGTTTCCTTGATATGGCAGCAGGGGTCGTGGCAGCCATGTGCTTAGGCCTACTTCTGTTTGCCATGTGTTGTATGCTATCTACGTTTGCTCTGGAACCTGCTGAAACCATGCTCTTGTCACTTGCAAGCATACTTGTGTGTTTTTCTGTCACTTCATGGATTTGACAAATCTCTATGGCTTTACTCAACATTAAATCACTGTCATGAAGCAAGATCTTTCTCACAGCAGCATGATTAATACCACACACGAGCCTATCCTTTATTAACTCATCTCTTAGGTCACCAAACTGACACATTTTAGCCTTGTTTCTCAGGTAAGGTATATAAGCTGCAAAGGTTTCCCCTGGTTTCTGATCTCTCATGTAAAACAAATGTTTCTCTAATGTAATATTTGTCTGGAGCTTACACATTTCTCTGAACTTGCTCTTCAAACACTCGAGGTCTTCCCTTGACTCAGCCTGTACATCAGTACGATGGTTTTCACCTTCACCTTCATATACTGCTGAAATGAACACTGTCGTTCTATGGCCTCTGGCCCAGCTAGGTTTAGCAAAATGAATGCCTTGGTGCATGCATCTTTATCTGAATAAGCTGCTTGTATAAAAATATCATATTCTTGCTCAAATATTCTCCACTTCTCTGCAATATTCTGATGAAATACAAGAGGTAAGGGCTTTCAAAATCCATCTGCCGTATTAACACATACTAGTGAAGGGTTTTGCAAATAAGCACAAAGACATATACATACACATTTGCCAGAAATTTATGCCAGTACTTGTAACTTTGCCCAATAGCACAACAAGCCTCTGTATAACTGAACTTTGCAAAATAATTTTCTCTTGGACACTGCAATATTCTTGAAATTACTACATTGCATGAAACTGCCTCTTATCGGTATAAGAAACATATCAAATAACTGCACAATGCAAGCCTCCTTGTAACTGGACTTAAGTTCACAGGTTCATAGGTAGGTACTAGGCTACTGGCCCAAGGGCCTATGTAAGCCTAGCCAACAAGGTTCCCTGGTTTACGCCACCCAAGAAAGTTATTTTCCTGTGGCACTGTCGAGCAGAGACACAGAAGTGATCCTCGGGGTGTACTTCCTATTTCCCATCCACTCATCAAGATTTTTCTTGAAGAGTGCTAATGAAGAACTTTGCTTGACATAGATGGGTAGCCTGTTCCAGAGTATGGGAAGTCTCTGGAACAAGAATCTATCCCTCCAGCATGTCCTGTTTATTGTGATGACAAGGTTTAGGTCCCTAGAGTGTGTAGCTCAGAGGGATTGGTATTTCTTTAGGTGTAGCATGTCCAACAGCTCTGGGTTTGACATAGCTTTATGTTAGGCAGAGATCACCTCGGAGTAGGTGATATGCTACGGAGTAAAGCTGGAGTTTTTTGAGGCTGTCAGTGTAGGGCATTTGTTTGAGGCCAGTAATCCTCTTTGTGAGGTACTTCTATGGCCTTTCCAGCTGCTGCAGATGTCTTGTGAGGTACATTCCAAAAGGGACGTTGTACTCTATAATGAGTCTAATGAGTGTCGAGTAGAGGGGAACAATGACCTCTTTTTTCCTGGATGAGAACCCTTTTATGATGAGGTGTGCCATGTAGAAGGACTTTATGACTACTGTGGCGATGTGACTATCAAAGGAGAGACTACTGTCCACCTGGGTCCCAAGGTCTCTTATCACACATTCGGTGTTAAGTAGATTGCTGCCTATGTGGTAGCTCATGGGTACAGCGTTTATACCAAAGGGGATGACACTGCACTTTTTGGCATTGAGCTTGAGGCCATGGCTCTGACACCAGGCATCTGTCTCAGCGAGGCCCTTCTGTAGGATGTCCACATCATTTGGGGACTTGACTATGGCTCCTAGTTTGCAGTCATCTGTGAACTTCATTAGCCAGAGGCCTTCTGTGTTAGCCTGCACTTCAGAGAAGTAGATACCAAACAGGAGAGGTCCCAGGACAGAACCCTGTGGTACTCCACTTGTCACTGCTTTGAGGTCAGATTTGGAGTCTGCAACTTTTACATTGTGGGTTCTGTCAGTCAGCCAGTTGGCAACCCATCTTGTGACGTAGGGATTTATACCTAGTTAAGTGAGTTTAGCTATAATTCCAGAATGGGGGATGGTGTCGAAAGCCTTGGCAAGGTCAAGATAGGCTGTGTGAACCACCTTACCCTCATCTACGTTTTTGGTGACTGCCTCAAATAAGTTGATCAGGTTTAGAAGGCATGATCTGCCTTTCACAAACCCAAACTGGGTGGGATCCAGAGTTTGGAGGTTACCAATGTCTTTGTTTATGAGTTCCATGATGATACATTCCATGGCCTTGCAGACCAGGCTTGTCAGGCTAATAGGTCGATAGTTCCTGGGATCAGTGGTGGCTCCCCCTTTGTGGAGTGGGATAACTGTTGCTGTGCGCTGTTCTGTGGGCACAAAGCCTGATGTGAGGCTATTATTGAACATGGTGCTTAAGTGGGAAGCCAGTTTGTTCTGAAGTTCGTGTAGAACGCAGCCTGGGATGTTGTCCGGTCCCATGGATGCTGTGTTTTTGGCTTTACAGAGTGCAGCTTTAACCTGCTTAGTTCTGATTACAGGGATTCTGCATTCTTCCTGTATAGATATGGGCCCTTTAGGGGGTGGGGTGGGGGGGTAAAGTTAGCACTGAACCTCTTTGCCAGGATGTTGGCAATATCAGTTGGTTCTGTAATTTTTGTACCATTGTGCTGTAACTCAGAGCAGATCTGGGTGTTGCCATCGAGATTCTTGACATAGCTATAGAATACTTTGTGGTTGTCCTTAGAATTAGTGGCAATTTTGTTTTCGTAGCTAGCTTTGGAGGCTCTTATAAGAGATCTCACTCAGCTTCTTACTTGAGGCTGACCAGGGAGCTCCTCCACTCATGGAATTTTACTCTCTTTTGCAGCAGTTTCTTCCTTCTATTGTACAGTTTGTTTATGGCATGGGACCACCTGACTGGCTTCCTTTTTTTGGTGGATAGTGTCTTGGTTATGTTTGGGATAGCATGATTCATGCACTCATGTAAGTGCTTATAGAGTGCGTTTGTGTAGGATTCAGCAGTTGTAACTGTATTGTCCATCTGCATGGGTGTCATGAAGTTCACCACTTCTGTCTTAAGAAGCATGAAGTTGGCTTTGGAGAAATTTTTTATCGTGGTTTCCTTAATGGGGGGTGGGGGAGGTATGTGGATATCAAGGGTGATTAGCTTATGGTCGGATCGGACCAACGAGGAATTGACTTCAGGTGTGGAACACCGGTCACTCATGCTGATAATAACTAGGTCTAGGATATTGTTGCCCCTGGTGGGGGACTGGGTGTGGATAAGTTGATCCAGGGCATTGGAGTTTATGAATACCAGATAGCGTTGAGCTAAGGAGTTCGTACACAAGTAGTTTTCCCAGTTAATGGCGGGGTTGTTGAAGTCGCCCATTATTAGGGTGTTTGGTTGAACCCTAATATTTTCCAGTACATCAAGAAAAGAGGAGTGGGAATCCTGGTGTATGATGGGGGAATCTGTAGCAAGCTACAATTTGGATTGCAGTTTTGCCCAGAGTTAGTTGCACTTGGATAACCTCGGATGCATTATGCTGAGCAACTAGCCTGGAGGTGTGGATATCCTTAATGAATATGGACACACCTCCACCTTTTGTGTTTCGGTCCAGGTTACATGACCGAAAAGTGTGGTATGAGTTATAGCCTGGTAGTGCAGGGGTGCTCTCTGGAGCCTTGAACCAGGTCTCAGTCACTGCACAGATATCGATATTCTCCATTTTAAGGAGTGCCTCAAGTGAGTGCATTTTGAGATTTAGACTTCTAGCATTGAGTAGCAATACCCTCAGTTTTTGCTTGCCTGTTCCTGTTACGGTGGTGAATTTGTTATTTGAACCTTGCCTAAAAAAGGCACTATAGGGGCAGCAAGAGCCTTAGCCAGTATACGGAATCCCAGGGGTGACAGGTGCAGGCCATCTGTGGCAAAGCATCGTGGTCTGTCGACCATGTCATCCCAAGCAGACAGATACTGTATCCCATTAGAAAAACACCAAAAGCTTATCCAATTGTTGAAGTCAATCATTTTGCCCTTGTACTGCAGTATCATTTTGGGTGATAGCAAAATGCTACTTAGGGCTAGGATCATACCTGCCTGGGCTACAAGATCGGAGAGCTCTTCCATGTCTCTTTTCAAGTAGTGCAGGGAGGTACATCTCAGGTCATTCACACCAACGAAAGGATGTAAAGACGATCCCAATAAGTGCACTTTTTCCTCCGTTTAAAAAGAATTTATTGCGGACACACAAATAACACAAAATCCAAGGTACATCATTCACACCAACATGGACAATGACAGAGTGATATTTTTACTTGTTGTGGAGTGACCTGAGTGCGTGGGTTATGTGGAGGATCCTGGCACCTGACAGGCAGTTGACAGTAACCTTCTCCTTGTTTAGCCTGGTGAGTGGGACATCAGTGTGCCTGACTATAGAGTCACCTATGACTAGTGTGTTGGGTACATTGGTTTGCCTTATGGGCTGTGGTTGAGTGGCAAACTAAGTCTGTGGGCTATGTGTCATTTGGGTTGTGTTGGGGGATGGTGGTTGCTTGCGTTTCTGCTTTGGAGGTCTCTGTTGCTTAGACAGATTATTATTGAGAGCCTCCACAAATGTTTTTGTGTTACTATGTGTGGATTTTGGTTGTGTAGATTTAGTGAGACTATGTGATGAGTGTGGTGTGGTGCAAATGTTTACCTTCTCCTCATAACTGTCAAGTTCAGTCTTGGTTGGAGAGAGCTTTACCTCTAGTTTGGCTAGAAGAATGCATCTCTCACAGGTTGTAGTGTTGGGTGGTAGGAGGAGAGGGTTGTCTGTGTACATGAGGCAATTTCTACATTGCCTCAAGATGCCCAAATTCATCAGATAGACAGGAGAGAACACTGGGAGCTGACCCTTGGACATGCCTGAATAAAAATCTATTTTCCTCTAGATAAGTGAGGAAAGTGAGTACAACAGCTATTTTTCTCTAAGCAAGACTTTGTGAAATAAGTTTCTAGAGCACTGTAATACTCTTGAAATTATTGTGTTACTAAAGTAATTTATCATCATTTTAAGAAAAACTTCAAATAGCTGCACGATGCGAATGAACTGGGCAGTAGAACCTCAGAGTCAATAACGTTTCGAAGGAATGGCACTTTGTGAATAAACTGGAAACAACACACTGAAACTTCCCTCAAATGACAGTACCTTTCTAGGCAATTCTTTACAGTGCAAGTAACACTCTATAATGGCAGCACTTTGCGAATAGACACACCCAGCACAAGAAACTTTTCAAAATGGATATAGTTTGACTGCACTTCACAAAATAGTTACACTTTGCACACAAATAACTCTTTGAAATACATACACAGTAATAAACACACACTGTAAGCACTTTTACATACTTTGAAATACTTTGAATAACTTTAGTTATGCCCTTGATACAATACAAAGCCATAGTTATGCCAAAACACAGCACTTTGCCAAAAAACATGCAGTCACCTTGCTTTATTTACCACTTAATGTGCCCTTTTTGCCCTTATTGTATTCGTTTTGCTAGTTTAATCTCTTTTCATGCCCATTGTACTTTTCTTATGCTCGTTTTCCTCTAAGCATGCCAGTTTTGCCTTAAACAAACTCGTTTTGCTTTAAAACATGCTCGTTTTATTTTTCTGTTAATCATTTCATCAAACACCTTTACTTTGAATATTTCAATTAGTTAATAAGCCTTTTATGCCTCCTGCTTGTTTAATAATGCATTTTGTGCTCTTGTAATGCCCTGTTTTGTCCTTTCTATGAAATAAGTAGTTTGTGCGAATTCTCATTACCTTCGCTTCGTTTCTGTCTCTTTTCATGCTTGTTTCTCTTAGTTTACCTTCACTGTCATCTCCACACCTCATGGCTCCGAATATTATTCTCTGCAATCCTGGTTCTGACACCATGTCGCTCTCCTACTTTGGACACAATAGAAGAGTCTGCATGGGTTCTGTTCAAGCAGCTTTATTTTATACAAACACATCACAATAGAATAACTGCTGTAATCATACATGCTCACTCCCTGGCTGCACTCTCAAAATGGCACTAGGAATGGCACATGCTTAACATTTATATGTGCATGCTTAGTCATTGAAGTGCTTCTTAAAGACACAGCACACAGCATGTGCACTCTGATGTACATCACTGAACTTCAAGTCACCATAGGCAGGACAAATTATCAACTCATAGCTTAATATAGGACACCTTCCATACATACATACATACATATATACATACAAATGTTTCAAGCACGGGCATTAAAGCTCTTCTAGCTTGCCAATATACCAAAACACTTGTTCCTATAATACATGTCCAGGCTGTTCTTAAAAATATCTAAACTAGTACTTGCTTTAATGTAATTTGGTAGTGTTCTAAGCATCAGCTACTCTGTCAGAGAACCAATTAGTACACTTCTCATTCCAAAAGAATCTTCTGCATAGGTTATCTGACGATTCTCTAGTACTTTTTGATAACCCCAAACATTCCCAGAGGTAGTTGTCCCTAAATGTCCTATATACCTGAATAAGATCTCCTCTTAAATATCTGTAACAGACACTGTACAAGTTCAGATATTTTAGTCTTTCATAATAACTTAGATTTTCACATCCATGAATGCCCTTAGTATATTTCCGCTGTACTCTTTCTAGTTTATTCATGCTTGTTTTCCTATAGGGTTTCCATATTGTTATTCCATACTCGTTTGGGTCTAATGTAACTAACAAACAATGACTTCATTATGTTTGATTTCCTGGACTTTATAAATCTTTTTATACAACCTATAGTTCTATAACTATCATTAGCCAATTGGCTGATATGATTAGAAAAACTCATAGCTGAATCTACCCATATACCTAGGTCCTTAAATGAGTCTACAGTTTCAGTCACTGTGTGCTGTATTAAATATTCACCTTTCAGTTTATGTCTCCCAAATGTCATATGCTTCGTTTTTGATGTTTTTTATCAACATATTATTCTCCTGTGCCCAAATGGTCAATTTAGTCAAATTATTTTTCAGAGATGCCTTATCTGTAACACTTGTAATCATTTTACCCAATTTCAGGTCATCAGCATATAGACTGTAGAATGCCTCAGATGAAAAAGCAAGGTCTGATACAATCTAAACATGTAAGGGCCTAGTACAGAGCCCTGTGGGACACCTTGACTGTAACCAAGGATTTCACCTGTCCAGTTAGTGTGTGATACTTGATAGGTCCTATTTGTAAGCCATGCAGCTATCCATCTTATCAACAGTACATCAACCTAGTTGTACTAATTTATTGATCGGTGTTTTGTGCATGATCCTGTCAAATGCTGAAGTTAAATCTATATAAATCACATCACAGCACACTTTTTCATTCATAGCTGTTATTATATTGTTATAGAACATCATGTTACAGGTGGCAATAGATCTATTTTCAACATATGCATGCTGATATATGGTTTCAAGACCCAACCTATCCAGTTCTGACTTATGCAGTATTACCTTCTCCATTATTTTTCCACAACATGAAAGTAGACTTAAGGGTCTATATGATTCTGGGTTTGTCCTACTCCCCTTTCCTTTAATGATGATGATGTAAGATTCCTCAAAATGCTTGATGCTGTCTCTATCAACAAAATGTCCACTGCACTGAGTGATTTTTAACTACCCATTAATAAATTGCTATGCCTAGTCATCCAACGTGAGGCATGCCCAGAAGTTCTTAGACTCAGTAAACAAAATATGTCTGGAGCAGACTGTAAATAAACCTACTTCAGGCCACAATATTCTTGACCTAGTTCTCATGGCTATAGCACCCTAGTACACTATTCATTCTGTAATATTCCCTTCCCCACTGAAGTCTGGCCAAAAAGGTGTAATATTCTTGTTCAAAATTTCAAAAGGAAATATATCCAAATTCAAGGATTACAAACATGTAAACCTTATTCTACAATGCAATGAGATATTGAAGTTCTGTTATAATTGTACCAACCCAACTTAGATACAGAATCTACTCCCATTCAGATAAATGCATATAAATGTTAGTTCTTGCTAGAATTAAATATTGTGGAAAGTTCAAAAGTAAACCATCCTGGTGGTTCATCAACATTATTAAGCTTTACAATATGAAGTAGTTTTATAGGTTCACAGGTGCAGACTAGTTGCTTTGCAGGCCATTTTAAGCCTAGACAATTTTCCTTTTGGTGCATAAATTAACCTATCTTCTTTGGTGTTACATTGGCCTTACCCATCCCATGGTCAATAATTATATATTACCCTCAGTGAGAATAACTGGGATCATATCATAGATAATTTGAAGGGACCCATGCATGGGATAAAGCAATTAGGAGTTGCATCTATCCATGGGAGCAGTTCTGGGGTAATTTTCTTTGCTTCCCATCCATAGATCTAAGTTACACTTGAATATGGACAGGGATGAGCTTTGTTTTACATGGATGGGGAACCTTTAACCAGAGGAGTAGTATCCTCTGTGTGATAAACTTGTCTCTTCAAACTGTTCTGTGGATGTTGCAGAAGAGGTTTAGATCCCCAGACTAAGTATTTCTGATGTCATTTGACTTGCTGATATGCAAACTAAAATGATTATTCACCAACTAAAGGTTTTGGAAACTTTTTTAGCAGCAAAAACACAGCAGCTCAGAGATTTAAATACAAAGATTTACTACACAGAAGCAAACCCAATCTATATCTGTTGGAGAAATAGGATGAGCCAAACTACCAGTTATTTTTCTGCTCATTACTATGCATCTGTAAAATCTCAGAGTCACAGTATCCTCTCTGTCTAAACTCTTCAGTTAAGACATCAAAAGCCTCATACATTTCAATGCCTTTAGTATGAAGGCGGGCATTTCTAAAGAACTGACCTTTCATAGCATTAGCTTTAACCCTCTTGGGGTGCATATTTTTTGCATGTAACTTGTTAGTAACCTTACATGATTTTTTTATAAATGTTCATATTAAAATCATTGCCACAGATAGAGGTAGAAACATCCAGAAAATCTATAGAATCATTTGAACAATTAGGGGTAAGAAAATCAGTTCTCGTATGTAAATAAGAAAGAAACTGATCTAACTGTTCAGTAGAGCCCGTCCAAATAAAAAACATGTCATCAACAAAACATCGATATTCTACATATACAAAATTATGTGGTTGCTTGCAGACAAGATAGAGCCAGAGCATTCTTTGATACCAACAATATGGAATCTGACAATTATAGAATCAACTCTGAGAATGGACTTAGGATGTGTTTGACTTATTCCAGTGATGTAGCTCCAGTGTGTGAAATAGTTAAAAAACATTCAGGTATTCTGATGTCTGACAATAAGTGCAGGAATGTGCTTGATACTCAACCGCGTTTTGTGTTCAAGAATGTCTCTTCAATTAGGAAACTGCTCTACTATAAACCGTTAAATATAAAGGATGATTTGAGTAACAGAATAAGTAAGAAGAAAGGGACTTTTCCCTGTAACTGATGTAATATTTGTAGATATATTAGTACGGATGGATTATTTGTGCATTGAATTTCCCATAGGGTTTTTGAGTTTAACTTATTTGCTAATTGTACCATACAGAATTTAGTATATCTTGCTATCTGTCAAACCTGTAGTTGATACTATATGGAAAACCTAATAGATGCCTTAGAGACTGAATCAGGGAACACTTTTACAATATTAGTAAGCAAGGCATGAAGAATGCTTTAGCAAAGCATGTTGTTAAGGAAGGGTCAGGACATAGTTTTAAATTTATGGTTATTGAGAAGTTACTTGTCACAGATAGAGGGGGAGATGTTAAAGTTCACACAGAGAGGTTAGAGACAAAATGGATTCTCAGACTGGCTGCACATAAGGAAAAAGGGTTAAATGAGTTTGTGCCTTTAAAACCTGTGCTTAAATTAAGATTGTTAAAACATTGATTGGTTACTTAATATGTATATATACCTACTTGGTCTGATGAAGTTTAGATCTGAAGAAGCACAGTTTACTAGTGTGAAAGCGCTCATCTTTTGATATGTACTTTTTATGTTAACTGTTAAAGTGTTACCTCTTCAGCCGGCTTCTGTGGTTTTAGAGAATACTCGCTGTTTGTCTGTGGTTTTAGAGAATACTCCCTGTTTGTCTGTGGTTTAGAGAATACTCGCTGTTTGTCTGTGGTTTTAGAGAATACTCGCTGTTTGCCTCAAGTGCTCTTATCTTGCTTGTTTTAGTCTTATTTTCTAGTAATTGCCTTTTGGCAACCAATAACATTAAACTTAATGTGGCCTTACTATTTCCAGCCAGTTCAGATCCTATATCCTAGCACAAAAGAATCATTTCCTTATTTACAACCTTTAGCTCCCCCAACATTTCTGACAACACATTCTGCAGGGAATTTTTTAAATCTGCCAACTTGTTATATTCCCAAAAAACATGTTCCTAGTTAACTTTCTCTTTCCCATCTCTTTCATGCAAAAATGCTAAACCTTCTGGACCTCATTGCATACTTGGAAGCAATACATATGTCATTCCATTGCTTCTTTTCAAATTGCCTTTCCATTCACTTTTTATACTTTTTTTTCTAACCTCCTCTGATTTGTTCTTATAGTTATCATGCAGCATTTTATACAGCCTACTAATTGTTGCTTTTTTTTAACAGCAACTTCTGCTTCGGATTCAACTAAAATGTCTACAATAGGTGGTCTTTCTCTTAGCACTCTGCTCGGGGGTGGTTCGGGTCTATATTACAAGATCAAAACTTTAGTTAATCGAATAACTAAAGATCGATCTTGTAATATCGAAAGCTAAAAACCTCAAATGGGCGATTTAATGCAGAGAAACACTTCCCTTAGCCGTATGAAAAAAAATTTTTTAATCCCAAATCAAGTGGGGGGTTCACCCCCACACCCCCAGATCTGAGGGGCTGTTCCCCCCACATCCCCCTAACTAAATATACCAACTCAGAGATCGCTCCAAATTGGAGAAAGGGGCATAACAGGCAAGGGAAGTGTTTCCCTGCGTTGAATCATCTGTTCGAAGTTTTTGGCTTTCGATATTACAAGATCGATCTTTAGTTATTCGATTAACTAAAGTTTCGATCTTATAATATAGACCCGGTGGTTCATGGCACTGGTTGCTGGGCTGTAGACCCTCCCATTAAAAAATAAAAACAAAAAACTGCACTTTTTTTTTCTTTTTCTTTTATAAAATTTAATTTTACCATTACCATAAATGAGACTTAATTAAAAAATAGCCTGGCAGTATGTTTCCTCAATACTGGGAATAAGACAGAAATCTCACAAAAAAAAAACATCTCATTGGGCTGCTGAATGAAGCAGAGTGGATCCATTTCTATTGGGTCAGGCTGCCTCAGGTGACTGGCTCAGACTAAGGCGGCCTGAAAATGAAGGTAAGTAAATTAATGGCTTGTGCAGAAATACCAACATGGGGGGAGGGGCAAGTCTCCTCTCCCTTCACTGCTAATCTTCAGGTGTCAGTTATATGTTTAGTTGAAAGATATCATTTTAAGTGAGTGATTGTGTGTGTGTGTGTGTGTGTGTGTGTGTGTGTGTGTGTGTGTGTGTGTGTGTGTGTTTGTGTGTGCATGCCTGTGTGTATGTGTGTGTGTGTGTGTGTGTATGTATGTGTGTGTGTGTGCGCGCGCGCGCGCGTGTGTGTGTGTGTGTAGGCGGATTAAAATAAATTATTGTGGTCATTTATCATTATTTTAATTTTATTACATTCTCATAACATAAGTGTTCATAGTCAATCAGTTTGGCTTTAATTGCTCAGGATGAAGGCTGTTGGTGAATGGAAGTGGCTGACCATGTTGGACAAGCTAAGTTGTCATTATTTTGACTTTGCAAATCTAATGTGCTAATATGAATACTTTACTCTGACTTTAACACAGTCAGATATCTGACATGCATAATTAATGGGTATGGTGGTTGTCAGTGATGAAAATAATTATGTGTGGGGTGATAGGGATTGCTATGTATCTAAAAGCAGCAGGATGGCCAACACAAACATCAGCACTGTATACAATCCATCTACCTGCTTAACTGAATAAACTACTGGAAACTTCAACACGGTGTCTTTATTCCCCCCCACAGGGAGGGTATCAGAGAGAGAGAGAGAGAGAGACAGTCTCCTAGATCTGCTAGCTAAAGTGATTTGATCTGGACTAATCCTTTGTATTCTGTTTCTTGTTAGTCATGTCACCATCTAGATCAGAGGAGTGATACCAGTCTTCACTCAAGCCCTCTGGATTACCTCTGTTTTCACTGTATGCAATAAGTGACTGTCTGTGCTGGTCTAGGCAGGATGTGCATGATAGCAACTGACCAGTGGCAGAGTGGTGCAGCAAGTAGTGTCAGCTCACAGAGTGGTGCAGCAAGTAGTGTCAGCTCACAGAGTGGTGCAGCAAGTAGTGTCAGCTCACAGAGTGGTGCAGCAAGTAGCAGTGTCAGCTCACAGAGTGGTGCAGCAAGTAGTGTCAGCTCAGAGAGTGGTGCAGCAAGTAGTGTCAGCTCACAGAGTGGTGCAGCAAGTAGCAGTGTCAGCTCACAGAGTGGTGCAGCAAGTAGTGTCAGCTCACAGAGTGGTGCAGCAAGTAGTGTCAGCTCACAGAGTGGTGCAGCAAGAAGCAGTGTCAGCTCACAGAGTGGTGCAGCAAGTAGTGTCAGCTCACAGAGTGGTGCAGCAAGTAGCAGTGTCAGCTCACAGAGTGGTGCAGCAAGTAGCAGTGTCAGCTCACAGAGTGGTGCAGCAAGTAGCAGTGTCAGCTCACAGAGTGGTGCAGCAAGTAGTGTCAGCTCACAGAGTGGTGCAGCAAGTAGTGTCAGCTCACAGGGCTTGGTTCTGTGGATGAACTTTTAGATGTGATTACTTCTGTGTGGATTTTGTCCAAGTGCACTGGTTTCCACTCAGATGTAGAAAGTGTGCCTCTGGTAATTAGTGCTTTCATAATCTCAACATCAGAGGGGTTCGCAGAAGGTAACCATGTTTTTGAGAGATAGATAGCTACTTTTCCCATATATGATGTATACACTTTTGCAAGCATTTGTCATCTCAGTTTATAGGGAATTTCTGTTTTGTCAGCTTTGAACATTATGCTTTAGACACAACTTATTTTCTCAGGAAGAAAAAATGTATTTCCTTACTCATAATTTTTGTTCAGGTGTTCAGGTTGTAATTGAATCAAAAGATTGTTAAAAAAAAGCTCAGATGCACATCAAATAATTTAAAATGTAGAACTGTATGCCTTTATGACTTCTTAGGACCTAGTGGCCCTAATCCTCTAGTTTAGTTCAGTTTCTTCCTCCACTTTAATGATAGTGGGTGTCTGGCCAATTAGGGTGCGTGTAGAGGATGGAGGAAAAAATCTAAAACACAAGACAAAAGTGTAAAAAAAAACAACAGTGGAGTAATCTGTCTGGATGGCATGGCGCCATGATGGAGGGAGGGAATGAGAGGGGCACTGGGAAGGTGCAGTGGCGAACAGTGTGCGATTGGAGGGTATGGAGTCCTTTGTCTAAGGCACTGGGGAGGTGCAGGGGGAACAGTGTGCGATTGGAGGGCATGGAGTCCTTTGTTTAAGGCACTGGGGAGGTACAGGGTGAACAGTGTATGATTTCAGAGCATGGAGTCCTTTGTCTAAGGTATTGGGTAGGTGCCCGGGGGTGTGTGATTGGAGGCATGGAGTCCTTTGTCTAAGGCACTGGGGAAGTGCAAGGGGAACAGTGTGCGATTGGAGGCATGGCATCCTTTGTCTAAGGTACTGGGTATGTGCAGGGGAAACAGTGTGTGATTGGAGGCATGGAGTCTTTTGTCTAAGGCACTGGGAAAGTACAGGGGGAACAGTGTGCGATTGGAGGCATGGAGTCCTTTGTCTAAGGCTCTATTTCACTCAAGACTAGCCGTAGTGATTGCAGACCTCTACAGCTGAGGTATACAATGTTCATAAAGTGGCTGTAATGAGTGGGAAATTAGGCATTCTGTGGGAGAGGTGACTAATGCCATCTGTTCTTTGATCAGAGGTAATGGTCTTTGACCTGTCATAATATTGCCCCACACCATTCTTCTTAGTCCCATCCATTCACTTGCTTTCTGCAGCCCCTCCCCCCCACTTGTCACTATTCCCTTCTCTTCATTTACTCTGTTATCAGTCTCTGGTAGGGAAAGCAGTGGGTAACCTGCAGTGCAAACCTTTGTTTAGCCTCATCTCACTCTATTACCTTTCCCTTTCTAATTATTTACTCCCAATGCCCTGGTTCCTTTGCTGATTTCCTCCAGTAAATCCCACCCCCTTTCCTATTTTCTATACCCCTACTTGCAGTTGGCCCTTCTGGTAAAATCTCCTTTCTCCATTTCCATGTTGACTTATTACTTGAAATATTTTGGCTACTTGATGAATATAATATTCTGTGTGATGGTGGCTATTCTCATTAAGGACCTGTATCCAAAATCCTTCTCACTCCTTTTTTTTCTCAAAGTCTTTCCTGTTTCATCATCATCCTTTTGTACTTTGATTTATAATATTCTGTTTGAGTTGTACATATGAGCCTTAACTGAACAGCTCTAAAGTAGCTCTTCAAACCAGGTAATCCTACACTACCTTGTTATATGGGGAGGACCAACATATCCCACTTAACTCTTACCCTCCCCAGTATAAATTCCTTGAACTATTTATTAATTATTATCTACAACATATGCTCTGGTTGATAACAATGCCCCTAGAGGGACTAAAAGCATTATCATTATTTGCATCTTACTGTGTATATCTATAATCAAGAGAGTCCATCTTTTGGGTTATTGTATTATCTTTTATTTAGTCTCTTTCCACGTATCATTAGCTGCCATAATAGAATATTTTTTAATCCATACCCCTAAATACTATATCTTATCATGGCCTATAAGTATAGATATTGCAGAACCAATTCATGTGTGGATCCATACTTTACTACTATAGCCTTTGTTTTGTCTTCATTTATTTTATACCCCAAAATATGCGAAACTGTCTCAAAATGTTCCACAACTACAAAATGCCTTTTTCTGAATTTCTCAAGTACAAAATAATATAATATGTAAATGAAGATAACTTTTCTTGATTACCTTTCCAGCTAACCTCTGAATTTGTAAGCCCCCTATTTTTCACTAATGGCACCAAATATAAAGCAGATAATAAAGGGAAAAAGGACATCCCTTCCTGGTTCCTCTACTCAAACACAACTTGTTGGAGAGAAGCCCTGTCACCTTAATTCTTGCCTCCGATTCTTCGTATGTCTTCATTATTAACCTTTTTTATTCTGTCAGGGAATGTAAATGCTACCATTGCCCTACCCATAAAATTCTAGCTGATTCTATCAAATCCTTTCCCTGCAACAAGACCCACCAATAATAGCAGTATTTCTTGCACTCTGCTTCCCTTTGAATCATTATCGTTCTGTTAATACTGTCAACCTTTGCCCCCCCTCCAGTGAACCACATTGATCCAGATCTATCAAGTAGGGTGACACCTTTGCCATTCACTTAACTGGTATAGGCATAATACTTAATAATCAGGGTTTAAAACTGAAATGGGTCTATATGAAGCTAGATCTAAAGGATCTTTGCACTCTTTGGGTTACACACCCACCACAAGATGCTAGTACTGTTATTTCCTTTTACAACATTGATAAACAAAAACCATCCAGATCTTTATCATGTTTTCCTTCAAAACTTCCAATCTTCTACAGGAACACCATCTGTTCCTGGAGACTTCCCTGTTGGTTGATAATACAGCACCATTTTATCTCATCTCTTTCTGTCTTAGTCATTACTCGTTGAACCTCATGTCTTCCATAAATATTTCTATTTGTGCTCTTTGTTTGTTTCCCAGTTACACACATTTTCAGAAAGTTTCCAAATATCTGTAATCCCTCTTCAAGATCTCTGCATTTTTTTTTCTAGTTATAGGCTCCTTATGTTTAGATGCAACCCTTTCTTCTTTCTGTTGCTCAAGTCATTGTGCTATTTTTTTTAATTTTTGCTGTGGAGTTCTGTTTTTCTTAGAAAATGCTTTTTAAGAGCAACCTTTCTAAAGTCACACATATTATTCAAATATGCCCTTATTTTCCCTTTACTTCTTTGCAATTGTTCCTCTTCTTGTTCTGAGAGAGTCACCTTCTTTGGCAATACTTTCATTTTAGGCAGCTCCTCTGTGTAATTCTTATTGCTTCATTTCCATAGCTCTCTCTTGGGTCGATATTATAAGTTCAAAGTCTGAAAACTTTGAATCTCATATGATCGACTCCATATGAGCAAAGTTTTCAAACATCGAACTTAAAATATAAACAAACTAAAAACAAAAAATACCCCCACGCCCCCGCTACTTAAATATACCAACTCCGAGATCGCAATACATTGAAGTGAAGGGAAATATTCCCTACGGCGATCTCCGTTGAAATGTTCGATGTTTGAAAACTTCACTCATATGATGTCGATAACATGAGATTCAAAGTTTTCAGACTTCAAGCTTATGATATAAACCCTCTCTCTCTCTGCTATTTCTTCATATATTTAAACTCCATGTTCATTTTATCCTACTAACTAGCTATAACCCTCAAGTCATTTATACAACATATTCCTTAAATTCCTTTCTTTTAACAGATAAGTATGAAAGTGCCTGTATTTTATTTTTATTTTATTACCCTATGGGCCAGATTCCAAAACAGTTGCTCTCAGTGTAATCCTGCCCTGATTCTGAAAGACCTGCTCTCAGTGAAAGTGACTTACTTCAGTGTAAGGCCTATCTACGAGTGGCCAGATTCCAAAACATCTGATCTCAACCTGCTCTCAGAGTAAGTGGTCACTTACACTGAGAACAAGACTTTTGGAATCAGGGCCATCTTTGTCTAAGTTTCTAATCTGAAATAGGGATGATTGGTGTGTTGTTTTCAGAAGGATGCCACCCTGCATTGCTAAAACTTGATGAGACAGAGATGATGCTTATTTATGAGTATATCTATCAATCTGTCAGCCTTCAAAATCATAGCAGGGTCCATTAAAAATCATAGCAGAGGATCCAAAATCATAGCAGGATCCATTAAAAATCATAGCAGAGGATCCAAAATCATAGCAGGATCCATTAAAAATCATAGCAGAGGATCCAAAATCATAGCAGGGTCCATTAAAAATCATAGCAGAGGATCCAAAATCATAGCACTCCAAATTTGCTTATGCAGAAATTCACACCTCTGGGGGTGGGGGCACTAATGCTTAAATGTGTCCTCTTGGCAGGCACAACCTTTACAATTAGGACCTTTGTGTGGTTAACAAATACATTTCAACATAGCTGTACCAGTAAAGTATATCCTTACTACACTATAAAAAGATACACATGCCTATTTTCTTTGCTTGTTAAACATGCCAGCCCTAACTATAATTAAGCTAGCATAATTTCTATAACGTTTGTATAAAACATGGTTGTGGAATTTTCACTAAATACACATTTAAACTTTAGTTAAATAAATAAAAACAAAGATGACTCCTCAGCCTAGAAATGAGCAGAAACCTCCAAGCAATTCTAACTAAAGCACACACAGACTACAAGTTTATTTCCCATTTGTACCATTTGTAATATGATTCCTTCCTTCCTCAAGAAGAAAACTAACAAATGTGCTCATTTTATTTCCATACAATACATATGTCCAGTTATAGTGAACATTTCCAAAAATCGCACTGCCATCTGATCAAAATGTTCCCAATAAATTCTTCTATTTCTTGCACAAAACACATTGCTTATTCCACAGTCCCATGCCCTTCCTATTCATTATAACATTACAGGAACTTTACAATGTACACTCGCGCAGACACACACACACACACACACACACACACACACACACACACACACACACACACACACACACACACACACACACTCACACAGATGTTTCAATCAATTACAGCCACTTGAAGGACAGTGTACAAGATATATCTCAGTTGTTTGCTCATAATCAAATGAATGAAAAAAATCATAAATATTGACCTAGTAATGTATTTCATATCACTGTTGTAAGAACCATACAGTGCAGCCCATTGTAAGAATCACAAAGACCCAAAATCAATAACAGATTTTAAATATTAGTCTTATCTACGTAGAATAACAAACATTGCCTAGCAACTGCACACTTAGGTACATCCGCTGGTCCACCAGTATAGGAAGTCCATGCATTCCTTCTGATTCTATTTATGGGCAGTACATGTTAGCCAATACCTATATAAATGTCACTGTTCTTTCAAATATGGTCTGTCAACTGCTGGTTAGTCAAGCTGGTGATATGAGATATGCTGCTGGTATAATTTTCAGTTGTGTCACCTGCCACTGAATGACGCTACCTGATGAGTGGTAGTAGCACTTGTAGATAATTAGTGCTAATGTACAAATGGTATTTCTGCCTCTCTCATCTTTGTTTGTTGCTACTCTACAAATTCCCATGTGCTTTTTGCTCTTATAGTGACGTGCAACTTGCTAGCTTTATGCCTACTGCAACCTATGCCTATGAATTGTGACCTCTTTCAGAGATGGTCATTTGCATCTCCTTACACACTCATCTGCATAACATTATATGATCATTTGCATACATGGTCCAGCTTAGAGGACCCAAAACTACAACACTGTACATAAATAACTCATTAGTTTGTAGAAATAGGGAACATACTAATCACAGACATACAGGCATTACAGGACTTCACTTTCCAAAATCTTGTAAATGAAAGATACTTAAAAGTAGTGCACAAACTGTTGTATGTTAACAGAAAATATGGTATGTTTTGACAAAATACAAAAAAATCTTAGTGAGATATAAATGTATTGGGAAGCTGAAAGCAAAACTCAGCAGACAAACACATATATGAGGCCACATGCAACGACTAGCCCCGCTGGACTACCCTGGTAAACACACACTAATGATTAATTAATTAATAACATGCTTAACTATGCATAAGATCTGTCAAATTCTTAAAGCCTTCCACTCCTACAATAAAGCCTTAAGTTTGTTTTATAGAGTGAAATGGACATATAATGCATAGCAGGCCTTTCTTTTCCCTCAGTAAAAAAAAAGAAAGGAAAAAGAAACATGCAATCATTATAACAAGGAGAAATTAAAAGTATAAAATGTAAATTCTCAGGCTGTACTAGAACTGTATGTTTGAAAGTTTCAAATGTAAATATTTAAAAATATTTAAAAATATAAAAACACAAGTTTTACTCCAGAGGTATGTCTGAAAGTTATTGTTTCCAACAGACCTAGAACCGCACAAGTCTTGGATGATACTATGTCCTTAAATGCAAGTTTACTGAATTCTTTAGTATTTGTTCTACTTTTCATTAACTTGTATTATTAATTTAATAATTTACTGCTGGTTTTAAACCACTGGGCAGGCCTCACAATGGTCGACGGGTATCAATGCACCACCTCTATCATCATCATTATCAGTCTCCTTTTACCCCATTTTTACATGGGGTCAGTGTGTCATGTTAACTGTCACCACCTCTGTTGATCACTTGAGACATTCCTACCTTCTTCGACAGTCATGTCTGACTGTTGCAGGTCTTCTCTCATGCAGTCCATCTCTTGGCTGGACCTTCTCATCTTCTCTTACCATATCCCTGTCTCTCCTAAATATTTTTTACCAAACTGTGTTCTTTCCTGCTCGTGAGACTGAAACAATGTGATCTGTTCTTCCTTGAAGGTTTTCTACAATTACGGCTGTGGTGGCTTTTGTTACTATATCCTCAGTTTCTTCATTTGTCCCATAGTGTGCATCCTACTACCCATCTCACACATTTTATCTCAGTATCTTAACCTCCCGCCCTCGGCTATTCTGCCTTCAATGCCTAGATTTGTATGCCATAAAGAGACACTAGTTGCACCACTGTTTTTCAGTTGCTTTGGGATTCTTCTGTCACTCACTGTCCGCTGACACTTTGTGCCAGTTGGCTGTAGCACATCTGATTCTAGATTTGACCTCCTCAGCTGCTTCTCCCACATATTTGAAGCTCCTCTATTTCCATTCTATCTTAATTTTTAGTCTCTTCTGAGTCCCCCCATTTACTTCCGTGACCACTGCCTGTATTCAGTTTCATTCCATATGTCTTGTTTTATGTTCCAGTCTCCTATCATTTGCTGAAGTTCTTGTTCAGACCCTGCTTGTACTACTACATCATCTGCATTGATACAGCAGCTTTGTTGATCTGTCCCCTCTAATCTGTTTGCCAGTCTAGTCCATCACCAGTTTAAGCAGCTGTATAAGCTTAACATACCTGATTGGTCTGGTTGCTATTCTAGGCATCTACCTGAAAAGGCTACAATCCTGCATATCCTTGCAACATCTGGAACAGGACTATGGATCACCAAACAGGCCGTGGCCTGCTTCCCTTCTTGGGATTGGTGCCAGCATTTTGCTTCTGGTGAGAGAAGAAGCAAAGGAGCATTGTATCCCAACAGAATAAAGCTGTGCTGAGACCAGCATTAGTAGTAGTCAGGCAGTAGCCATTCATGCAACTCCCCTCTTTTTATCATTCTTGACAAGCTAATTCTTTATTTTCAGTAAGTACTGCTTGATTTCTTCTTAACTTCAGAATATCTGCCTAAATACTTCATCCTTAAATTTTCAGGGTATACATATTAATTTCCCATCAAGTGTTTGGCAGTGCTCTGTACAGACTCAGACACTTTGAGTGACATTTTTCCTGTAAAAGGCTTCAGTATTTAATATATTGAGCTCATATCCAGGCATGTCTAAAGGTCAGTTCCCTGTACTTTCTCCTGTCAACCTGGAGAACTTGGGCATTCTGAGGCAATGTAGCAACTGCATCATGTATACAAACAACCCTCTCCTCTTACCTCACAACACTATGACTTGTGAGAGATGCACGTATATAGCCAAATTGGAAGCCAAACACTCTCCAGCCAAGACTGGATTAGCCAGTCAAGAGGAGAAGGTTAATACCTGCACCACACCACATTCAACACATAGCTCTCCAGAACTTACACCACCACAACCCTCACATAGTAATACAAAACACACACCTACTTTTGCGGAGGCTCTCAATAAGAATCTGCCCAAACAATAGAGACCTCCGAGGCAGAAACGCAAACAACCACTATATCCCAGCACAAACCATGAGACACATAGCTCACATAAACAGTGTGCCACTCAACCAAAGCCCATAAGGCAAAACAACTTACCCAATACACTAGTCATAGGTGACCCAATAGTAAGGCACACTGATGTCCCACTCACTGGGTTGAATAAGGAGAAAGTTACGGCCAGCTGCCTGTCGGGTGTCAGGATCCACCACATAATGCATGCACTTAGGACACTCCACAAGTCCAGATATGACTCTGTCATTGTCCATGTTGGTGTGAATGACCTGAGACGTACCTCCATGGACTACATGAAAAGAGACATAGAGGAGCTCTCTGATCTTGTAGCCCAGGCAGGTATAACCCTAGCTCTGAGTAGCATCCTACCATCACCCAGAATGATACCGCAGTACAAGCAGAAAATTATTGACTTCAACAATTGGCTAAGTTTCTGGTGTCATTCTAAGGGGATCCAGTATCTGTCTGCCTGGGATGACATGATCGACAGACCTAGATGCTTTGCCAGTGATGGCCTGCATGTGTCATCCCAGGGATTCTGGATACTGGCCAAGGCTCTTGCCACCCCTATAGTGCCTTTTTTAGGCAATGTCCTGAAGACAAAATTACCACCATAACAGCTACAAGCAAATAAAATCTGAGGGTTATGCTACTCGCCACTAGAAGTCTAAATCTCAAAATGCACTCACTGAAAGCACTACTTAAAATGGAGAACATCGACATCTGTGCAGTGACCGAGACCTGGTACAAGGCTCCAGAGAGCACCCCAGCACTACCAGGCTATAATTCATACCACACCTTTTGGCACCTAAACCTGGACCAAAGCACTAAAGGCAGTGGTGTCTCCATATTCATAAAGGATATGCACACCTCCAGACTAGTAGCCCAACATAACGCATCAGAGATACTTCAGGTACAACTAACACTGGGTAAAACTGAAATCCAGATTGTAGCCTGCTATAGATCCCCCACTATGTCCCAAGACTCCCACTCTGCATTCCTAAACACACTGGAAAATATTACGGTACAACCCAATACCCTTACGCTACACCAGAAATCAACTCCTCTCTGGTCAGATCTGACCACAAGCTAATCACCATGGATATCCACATCCCATCCTCACCCTCCCTAAAGGAAACCACCATAAAAAACTTCTCCAAAGCTAATTTTGGGCTTCTAAAAACAGAGGTGGCTAACTTCATGACACCCATGCAAATGGGAAAATAGGTGCATGACTGCTGAATAATACACCAATGCACTGTATGAGCACATACACAAGTGCATGGAATGGGCCATACCAAACAGAACCAAGACACTCTCCTCCAAAAAAAAGGAAGCCAATCTGGTGGTCTCCTACCATAAACAAACTCTACAACAGAAGGAAAAAAATTGTTGCAGAAAAGGGTGAATTCCCAAGACTGGAAAAACTCCCTTGTTAGCCTCAGGAAAAAAACTGAGATCCATCTTCAAATCCTCAAAAGCTAGCTACGAAAACAAAATTGCTGCAGATTCTAAAGGTAGCCACAAGGCATTCTATAGTTATGTCAAGAATATACATGGCAATACTCAGATCTGCTCTTAGTTACAGCACAGTGGCAATGCAAATACAGAACCAACTGATACTGCCAACATATTGCCCGACAGGTTCAGTGCGAAGTTTACCCCCCTTTCACCCCTAAAGGGCCTATCACAATACCTGAGGAATGCCAAGTCCCTATTATCACAGCTACACAAGTAAAAACCGCACTGTCCAAAGCCAAGAATACAGCTTCCATGGGACCTGATAATATCCCTGGCTGTGTTCTACATGAATTACAAAGTGAACTGGCACCACACCTGAGTACCCTGTTCAATCACAGCCTCATTTTGGGCTTTGTTCCTACCGAATGGTGCACTGCTATGGTCATTCCATTCCAAAAGGGGGAGTGACTACAGACCCTGGGAACTACCGCCCCATTAGTCTGATGAGTCTGATATATAAGGCTATGGAGCGCATCATCGTGGACCTTATAAATAAGGGCATAGGGAATCTCCAAACTCTGGACCCCACGCAGTTTGGGTTTGTGAAAGGTAGATCATGCCTGCTCAACCTGATAGACTTCCACGAGTCTGTCACCAGAGCTGTGGATGAGGGGAAGGTAGTTCACACAGCCTACCTAGATCTTGCCAAGGCCTTCAACACCATCCCTCACTCAGAAATCATAGATAGACTCACTAAACTAGGCATAAGCCCATATATCATAAGATGGGTTGCCAACTGGCTCACTGATAGAACCCATACTGTGAAAGTAGTGGACTTCAAATATGACTAATGACCAGTTACAAGTGGTGTACCACAGGGATCAGTCCTAGGTCTTCTCCTGTTTGGCATCTACTTCTCTGAAGTTCAAGCCAACACAAAGGGACTCTGGCTGACCAAGTTCGCAGATGACTGCAAACTGGGAGCCATTATTGAGTCTCAAGCTCATGCAGACATTCTACAAAAAGGCCTCACTGACACCAATGACTGGTGCCAGAACCATGGCCTTAAGCTCAATGCCAAAAAGTGCATTGTCATTCCCTTTAGGAAAAATTCAGTGCCCATGAACTACCACATAGGCAGTAGTCCACTAAACACTGAAGGTGTGACAAGAGACCCAGGGACACAGGCTGACAGCAATGTCTCCTTTGATAACCACATTGCCACTGTAGTCAGAAAGTCCTTCTATGTGGCACATCTCATTACAAAAGGTTTCTCATCCAGGAAAAGAGAAGTCATAATCCCTCTCTACTAATCCCCGATTAGACCTATTATAGAATACAACCCCCCCATTTGGTATGTACCTCACTAGACACCTACAACAACTGGAAAGACCACACAAATACCTCACTAAGAGGATCTTAGGCCTTAGACACATGCCCTATATGGACAGATTCAAAAAACTTCAACTATACTCTGTCTCTTATCGCCTACTTAGAGGCGATCTCTGCTTGACCTACAAAGTCATGTCTGACCCAGAGCTGCTAGATATGCTATACCTAAAGAAATCCCAATCCCTCCATGCCACATGGTCCAGGGACCTAAACCTCATTACCACAATAAACAGAACATGCTGGAGGGACAGGTTCCTAACCCAGAGACTTCCCATACTCTGGAACAAACTTCCCATTCACATCAAGCAGAGCACTTCACTGGCCCTCTTTAAGAGAAATCTTGATGAGTGGATGGGCAATAGGCAGTTCACCCCGGGGATCACTTCAGCAACCTCGCTTGACAGGAACACTGGGAACTAACTTTGGGGGGCATGATGCCAGGGAATCTTCTTGGGCCAGGCTTATATAGGCTCCAGGGCTGTTAGCCTAGTATACACCTATGAACCTATGAACCAGTGGGCTCAGAGTTGAGCCCTGATGGACACCCACTCCCACTGGGAACCTGCTGTGAGTCCAAACATTGCTCATACATGCATCATTGGTCCTTGTAGATAGCCTGCACTATTTCTCTCAATGTTTCTGGGACTGCACACCAATACAAGGCTTCCAAATCAGCTTTATGGGACCTTGTCATACACTTTCTCTAAGTCTAGGAATGTTCAGTTGAACACTTTCTCCATCTCTAACTATTTTCCAATATCTGTTTATTGCAAACATTGGGTCTGTCTTACTGCATTCTGATTTGAATCCAAAGTGCTTATCTATCATCTTACTTTCTACTACCCTGCATATTCATTTATCAGGACACTTTCCAGCACCTCAGTGCAATGTGATAGTAGATCGGTACCCCCATTGTTCTTGTACACTAGCACTGGAATGTTTATTCTCCAGTCATCTGGGATATAGCCTTGCTTACATGCCACAATGAGTACCCTTAGAAACTATTGCTCCCTCTCACACCCAACATTTTGATCATATCTGCCATGACTTCATCTGAACCTGCTGCTTTCTGTTGCTTCATTTTCCTTGGTAAACTTCAGGATGTGCTCCTCTTGTAGGCTGAGCATGGAATAGTACAGCTTCTGGGGGGGGGGTTCTTCATTCAGAAGCTTCTTGAAGTGCTCTTTCCATCAGCCTTTGATGTACTCTGAACTGGTAAGCAGGTTGTTGCTGGCATCCCATACAAATACTCTCTGGCAACTGTCTTTCTTTACAACCTGATGGAGCTTCTCTGTTCACCATCCTAGTAAACACAATTAGAGAATTAATTAATTTCTTAATTAATCAATTAAATAATTAATTCATTAATTAAATGAATGTGGAAAAGTCACTAGGGCCCAAGAATGGAACTAATATTAACATCAAATCTAACCAAGTGAATAAAACTGTAAACTACACACTACAGCCTCTAATTTCAGTCTGTGATCAGGAAAACCAATGTTATGCACACTGATCTTTTTAAAGAGTAGACCTCTGTTATCTTCTGATCAGGGGCTAAACTTAGGGATGTTACAGAGTAAAATAACTGCTGAGTAGATGTGGCATAGCAGTTGTTCATGTGGGGGTGAACAGCTGTAAAAAGTCTTCCTTATTTAACATGCAGTATAATGTAGTGGCATTTTCAAATGTTTTCTCAAATCGTGGAAACACCTGTCTGTTTTATAAGATCCAGCCTTCACCTTATATGACATGAATATATAAATACAATATTCTACCCTTCAGTCAAAGGTTATGAAGTTGATGCCATAGACAGAGGATGCAGTCCGTGAGAGCCTGATTGAGATGTTTGACTGTCTGTGCTGCTTTGCACTCGGTGGATTACACTTCTTCTCCCAAGACATGCATACCAACCCCATAGGTTTTTTTTGCCTTTCCAAACCATGTCAACATCTCAATATGAAGAATTCTGAAATATACTGCAAAACTAACATGAAACACGCAAACAAACAAACAAATATATAAATACGATGTTGTGTGGTGACTTCATAAGAAACAAGCATGCACATTTGCAAATTGCTTTTTAATTAAGAAAATGCTTGAGCAAACTGTCAAAACAAGAACAAGATCCAATAATAACATTGCATTTTATTGATTAAAGGGGATCCTTGTTTTTCCATTTAGAGTTTATGCATTCTTTTGTTGACTCTAACCATGAAGTCGTTGAAGTCAGGTCTGACTGCATTTTACTTGTTTGTATCAAGATTGCTAAATGTAGATCTTTGTGACCCAGTACACCTGTCAAAAATAGAATAACATACTAACATTTTAAGACTTCTCCCATAGGGAAATAGAAATAAAAGCAAACTAAGAAACAAATCAACATTTTTATACTTCTCCAAGAAACAAATCAACATTTTTAGACTTCTCTAATGGAGATAAAAGCAAGATTAATGAAATCTAAAAGAAAGCTAAGTGGGAGACTGGGCAGGATTCAAAGACAAGATATGTGCAGGCAGGCATTGCTATTTCCTGAGGGGGGTCACTGCTTGAATGGTTACAGAGGTACTCGGATATCTATTAGGCACTGAATGCAAGGAACCTCGTAATTAAAGAAAGACTTAGGGATAAATGGAAAAAAAATTGTTAGGCTATTGTATGCCAGGAACAGTGCTGCAATAGGGCATGTAACTGACATGAAGGATATCATCCCTAAGGCAGGTTAACACAGTTGTGTGAATGTATACTCGTGTGCAGCAAATTGTGTGAAATTTTGACCCATGCTTTACCTAGACAAACTGAATCAGTAATTAAAAGTAACTATGTCATCTGCACTATAGTACTCATACACAGAAATTATAATATGGTTAGATGAACAACACAGGAGTAAAGCAGCTGCAAATAATATTATTTATCAAGATGATTCACAATTTGTCCTTAAACAGGATTAAATTCAGCTTGTTTCTAACATATCAATGAATCGCAAGTAATCTTCTCAAATGCTGCTGATAAACCAGTATATTTTAGTACAAGGAAATATATTACCTCTTTTAGTTGCAGAAGCAGCCCCTCCTTCTGCATTCTCATATTTAAAAAAAAAACACGTACCTAGGAAATAATGCTACCTTCCCTGTGCTGGAGGACCTCACTATGGCCTTGGTGATCCATGTTCATTTAATGGCTCAGATGCTTGATGACACAGACAAGGGATTGCCAATGTCGATCCCTTGCAGAAGTGAGAAGCAGTTCTTCACTGATACCATGGCTTGTCACCCTGTGGGCACAAGGGGGTAGAGCTAAATAAAGAAAAAAAGAACCACCTTAATGGCTGCCCTAATGATGGCCCTTCATACCTGACCTTTGCTCTCACTGGGAGGATAATAAATGGGTCAATTGATCAAAAAGGCACTGATGACAAGCAGGCCGTGGGGGCAAAGGGGTGCAAAAAATAAAGGAAATGTTGCCTTATGGATGTTTTTTTTCAGAATATTAATAGAACTCGGCTTCCTAATATCATACTAACTGTATCTTAATAATCTGAGACAAAATGAGTATGAAATGCACAAGTCTATCTCTCTCATTAATGTCTGGTATGAAAGGAACCCATGAGACTTGGCAGATAAAAAAATCCAAGTGTGAAATAAAACTGCATATGTGAGCTTAAGAAGAAACATCCATTAGGCTCTGTGGAGTAGAAAGATGAATCCCTGACTAAGTCATAGATAACTAATATTGAAATAGCAGCACGGGAAGCTAGAAGAGCTAGGGGACTGAATTATTGGAATTTGTTTGCTTGCCAATCCCACGGTGAGAGAGGGAGGTGGTTTGGCTTGCTGCCAGGCACCCTAACAAGAGAATGGGTTAAACTTAACAGAACTTGCATCAAGATGGATGTATGCTGAAGGGAAGTTGAAATGTCCCATGTTGTGTGGTAATATGTCTGTGCATTTTCAGAAATCAGCACTAGCATGGGATTCCACATGATTTGTCACACTTACCTGCTCCCCAGACTCTTAACTCTTAGCATAAATGAGCTCATGAGACTCCCACCTTGCACAGGAAATGAATGGGATCTAAGGCTATGCCTTCCCTGGAGAAGGAAAGGCCTTGAGTCTTGTCACATAAGAGGAGCAAATGAGCCAGGAGCAGGAGATGGCACTAATCTTTTTGGGGTTATGACTTTGATTTTGTGATAGGCCTGGTATTAGAATTATGCTGAATTTCCATCTACACAGCCTTACCCTGCAAAAAAGTTACATCCTCCCCCAAACATCAGTGTTATCAGACAGTGCAATTTTATGGTAAAAGGTAGTCCCAGACTGTTGTGTAAAAATGTATCAAAAACTCAACACTGTATTACTGATTCTTAGTCTTAAAAATATTATCCCTGTAATATTCTAGCACTGCAGATGGTTTCTTGGTCAATCTAATAATCTCTTGAGGATGGTCTGATGTTCAGTTTAATAAACTATTGGATTATACTTCTGAGTTCAGGACAAAAGTATGGAGACTAATGTCCCGTATACTTAATCCCAATAAAAAGGTTAAGGCTCTTTGTGCAAATTTCACATAACTCCTAAATGATGTGTGATACAACAGTGGAAGCAGCATTCTTTTTTAAATGACCACTTAAAGCACAACCACAATCCTTAACATGGCAGATGTGCAGAGGAACATTAAAAATGTCAGTAAGGAATTTAGCTGTTATGAGTTATAAACAAATCCCTTCTAGTTTAGGGTTTGATTTCCTCTACTTCCATTTGCCTGTTTTGTGACTTTGAATTAGTGACTTAAACATATAATATCCCAGGGCTGAGTCTGTAAAAGGTCCATGTGAATCAGTTTTCTACTGTAGTTAACAAATATAACCAAAGCATAAACCTTTACAGAATTTATCTTAATGGCTATGCTCTCAACAACATTCAGAAGTTTCTCCCATGAAAAACAAAACCTGATTTCTGAAACTGTATCTCAACACATCACAGCGGTACGTTTTTACAGTCCCTATGACATTTATTTCCTGGTTAACAAATAACTAATGAGGAAGTAAGGCAGATATTCTTTCTCCAAAAGCATGTCTTGGCATATAACACATAAATCACATTGTCATTCTCCTACTGACACATATAGGTCTGTACTGCTTTCCTTTACCCAGTAATTATGAGTCAAAAGCATGCATATGAGTAAGTGTAATTATGATTGACATATAGACTTGTCAGTTATTCCAGTTAGTTTAGTTCACACCTTGAGCATATGACTTTTACGCAAAGATACTCTAGGCAGGCAGATGCTTGTCTGGCAAATTACTCCTGGACAACTGAGAGGTTCCCAGTGGGAGTGGGTGTACACCAGGGTTCAGCTCTGAGCCCACTGCTGTTCATACTGGTAATGGACTACATCAGCAAACAGGTTGGAGGGGTCAGAGCAACAAAGCTGCTGTATGCAGACGATGTGGCAGTACAGGCAGACTCTGATCTAGAACTTCAGCAAAGGATAGGAGAATGGAATGCAAATCTGAAGGCACATGGGATGAAACTAAGCACAGATAAGACAGTGGTAAAGGCAGCAGATTGGGGAAATCAGAAAAAGCTGAGAATAGAGATAGATGAGAAGATAGTGGAACAGGTAAACAGCTTCAAGTATCTGGGAGGGGTGGTTGAGGAGAAGGGTAGTCTGAATGAAGAGGTCAAAGCTAGAATCAGAGGGGCTGCAGCCAACTGGCATAGAGTATCAGGTGTAGTCTATGACAGAAGAATGCCAAAGTAGCTGAAAAGTTAGGTGTACAAGACAGTGGTGCGACCAGTACTACTGTATGGTACAGAAACCTGGGCAGTAAAGGCAGAACAGTTGAAGAAGCTAGAGGTGATGGAAATGAAGTGCCTGAGAAAGGTGGTAGGATGCACACTGAGGGACAGACGAGGAAATGAGGACATAAGAGCAGAAGCCAAAGTAGCTCCAATTACAGAAAAGATCAAAGAGAACAGATTACGGTGGTTTGGGCACATGTGTAGAAAAGCAGAAGACAATCTGGTGAGGAAGATTTGGGACAGACAGGAAGAAGGTAAGAGGAAGCGAGGGCATCCAGCAAAGAGGTGGATGGATTGTGTGAAAGAAGATCTGCGACAGTCAGGCATGAGTGTTGAAGAAGGCAGGAGAGTGGCACTGAATCGAGAGAGTTGGCGACAGTTAATACGATACCCCGACCCCATGTAAATGGGAAAAAGGGGGATGATGATGATGATGATGATGAGAGTGCTTTCACCCATGGTGCCAAAACCAGGGAACTACTGCTTGTATTCTGAGTCACCTGCAGCAGAGTCAAAGACTGAATAAAGCAAGCAACCCAGATTTATGCGAGTAAGGAAAAAAAAACTATTTTGGCAGATGCTGATGTCAGGCCTGCATAATCCAGGTAGTAATCAGTGATTGATATGCTTAACAAAAAAGAACGTACACAGTATCCATTTTAGTGAAACTATATTTAGACAAAGTACAAAACAAATTCCTATTGTCTCTTTTGATGTCCTGCTGCCTACCAATAGGAATACAAAATGCGTTTGTTTACCCTTTGTTGACTGGGTTAGTCCCACTAGGCTACTAGCCTATTTTCAGGTGAGATCCTAGGTGGTATTTCATACTACTAGGGTACAATTTGGCCAGGGCATCAGGAAACTTTCTTTACTCTTTTTGATAGGTGCCATGGCATCTTTTATATCCACCTAAGCTGCCACCAGCTCAAGTTGACGGGACTCTTTAGTTAATATATCGTCCAAAGGAGAACATACTTCAGACTAAAGCACCCTTCTTATACTGAGATATAGTGTTAGCAATCCATCTACCTGGTGTGAGAATAGAACCCACCACCTTCTACACCACAGGTGAGTGTGCTACCTAGTGCACCACTAACACTATTATTATATACCATTGTGTGTAAAATGTTTGAAAACCTGATATATATCTATCTCACAGAATACATACAGGCACATAGCATTCTTTCCCTGTATAATATGGATTCTTATCTGGTAGAAGTACTGTGACTGTTACATATACCTTAACAGATGACATATTAACATTTATTTATTTAACATTTGTTGACCAGGAAAGCCCAATTATACAGAGCCTATTTTCAGTGAAAGCCTGAGGAGAAACACTCCAGATCATGTCTTTGGAATGTGGGAGGAAACTGGAGTACCGAGAGGAAACCCACATAAACACTGTCAGGACATGCAGACTCCACACAGAAGGCACCCCAGCCAAGAATTGAACTAGAGAACCTCTTACTATGAGGCAACAACATTAACCACTGCACCAGTGCACTGCCCAATCAAAACTAAACTAATCTAGCCTTATTTGTAGACCTAACTAAAGTCTTTGACTCAGTGGACCACCAATTATTACTAAGCTCTCTACTATTTTCAGGTATTATCCCTACAACAATGAAATGGTTTGAATCACTCCTTTTCAACAGGCTGTTTAAGGTACAATTTAGATCTGATGCCTCTTTCCTTGCACTACTCCCCATATGAGTACCACAAGGCTCAGTTCTCTCTCTCCTGCATTCTTCTCATTATTTATCAAAAAACTCCTCACTGACCTCCTGCAAGCACCAATATTAATCCATGCAGATAATATACTCATATACTGATCCAACCTCTCATTCAATGATCAAAAACAGATGGGCAGGAAACAGACCTGAAAAAAACTATTTGACTGGCTACTTACCAACAGACTAATTCTGAACACAAAGAAACTCAATGTCATTCTCTTTTGAACCCTAAAAAAGCTAGCCAATAGACTCAGAAACTGGGCATTATCTACATCAATCAAGCGGCAGTAGAAACAGTTCACTATTATAAATGCCTTGGGGTCTTACTAGACCCCAATCTTAACCTATAAAAGCACTAAGGCTAAAGAAAATACTCTGCTCGACTGGTT